>NC_056732.1:1610214002-1610344002 GCF_019279795.1 Protopterus annectens | reverse complement strand
CATTACAGTTAACAGCACAGTGCACTGTGCTATCAGGGAAATGCTGTGAAGCTTTCTGTGTAAGTCTCCCTCAGTTGTGCGATATGACTGACCTCTTGGCACTTTTTAACATTGTTATACAGAACTTCATACACATTTTATCTGCATACCACAGTGTGGGTAACACTGCTTAATACAACAGTACTATTTATAGAATGCAACAGTACAAGAACATATGGAAGAAGAGTAAACAGAAGCACTCCAGGGGTTATACCTTTATTCACAGAATATTACACCTTTATTTATACTGGTACGACACTTTCTAAGGCTGTTATATTTATTTGTTATGACAGTACATGCAGAATAATTACTAACCTGCCTCGCGACACAGCCTTTGCAACCTAGCATCATGGGTTTGCTGGTTCGCAACCCGCTCATCTGCAGCTGTCAGAGAAATACAGTGATATTTAGCCATACCTATCCATAGTATACACAAGCTAGGCAATTATTAACTACTTAGTAGAATGAGTACTTACTCAGTACTGGGGCATTAGGCATCTGCCGAGACTCCTGGAACCACTGTTCCAGTACATATCCCCCCTCCACTGCTTCAGGTCAGCATGGTAGTTTCTGACCTGCTCAACAGTCCGGGGGATACCTGTGGCACTGGTGAGGTCACGGGCAAGACTGTCCCAGGCCTCTGTTTTATACTGCAAGCCCTGGTACTGGCCCTGCAGTAGTCTCTGCTCATGGTGTTTTACCAGGAGCCATACCATGATTTTTGACTCCTGGATGCCTCAGCGCTGCACTCTAAATCGAGTGCCTTCACCCACACCAGCCATTCTGCCAGTAAGTAGGAAGCTACAACCAGTTATGGGAAGTATTCCCGCCTGTGGGGTTTAAATACGGCCAATTTCCCACACTTTCCATGATTGGCCGGTGTTGAAAAGGCTAAGCTATGGGCACACCTGCTTACCTGAGGTAGGCAGTGCTTAAAGAGGTATACCAATAGGCAGATTGAATTGGCTACCCTACACATTGTTTACACTTAAGCTAGGCTGTGCAGCGGTTAGCATTGCTTAACAGTTAATTAGCATTATATTTGCTTTTTGGCAGTGATTTATTATTCATTACAGGTTATATATGTGTCTGGTAGCCATGATTCATGTGTACATACACTGTATGGGGTCCTGGGGACTTCTACACCTTATTACAATAACACCTCACATCTGTCCTTACTGCAGTACTCCAGTTCACATATTTATGTGATGTAGCTGGGTATACTACATAAGGCTGTATAGAAAGTCATTTCACATGTTGAGCTTGTTTTCTTATGGAGAGGTTTGTTTCTTAAAACCTCACTCTTATGTACTGTTATGTTGCCTTAGTGGTTAAATACTGTGACTGCAGAATGCAGGGTCCTGGATTCACAGCCTGCAAAGGCTTGTTATTTTTTCCTGCCCAGAGCGGCAGCTGATGCATACTGACTGATCAAGGCAGTTTTGAGCACTTGTAAGCAGCTTTGTGTGGCTTTGCGCAAGGGTAAGCAATGCTAACCTATGGTTACATATGTTTACAGAGCCTGTGACCTCACCAGTGCCACAGGTATCCCCCAGACTGGTGAGCAGGTCAGGCACTGAAATATGGATGTCTTGGCTGTCATTAGAGTTAGGGTAATAAGATTTGAGAGGATAGTAGACACAATATCTTTCTGATCCAACTGTAGTCTCAAACATTGGGAAAGCCTTAAAACTGTTGATTAGATTCTATTACATGATGATTATATTTAACATGAGCACATGCCCTACCTGTCCTGGATATTTCTGTTATTTTACACAATATGTTTCTGGGATCTCAATTAAAATCTCCTCCTAGTGCAGTATTAGCATTCTGACTGATACGTTGCTGCATTTCTAATTTTACTCATAATCCCCCTCATATGGGCCAAAAAAATATTTGTCATAAAGTATCAGTGTATTGCCAAAACATCAAAATCAACCATCACCTGTTTTGTCCATATGGCATTCTTCCACTATCCCTTTCACAGTGCTAGTCCAAAATGTTTTCTTTTTCTATATCTTGACTAAAAGATCATTTTTCTGCTTCACTTTGATTTCTTGCAAGTAAATAATCTGAAGGTATTTTCTCCTCAGCCATTCGACTAGAGCTTTAACTTTATAATATATAGAGAGCTCTCTAATATCCCATACCATAAGTAAGAGTACCTGAATTGATTTGGAACAGATCTACTTTTAGGTACTGATCAATTAAAAAGCAATACCCTAAATAAACAATGGGATATAAAGTGTATTAGGTATATAAGGAATAAATTACAAGCCTTCCAAACAATGGGCCAGACAGCCCTAGGATATTTCCTGTCTCACTTAAATTGTCTACAAACCAAAGAAGAGTATAAATAATACTAGATCCCATCTTATTTTTGTCATTTCACCTGTGTTAAAAAATAAATAAACATTAAAATCAAGCTCTGCTCATGCTTATCACTAACAGCTCCATATACAGTTGATTTGTACATCTCCTCATCACTTTAAGGCATACTAGACTAGGAAAAATAGATAGAGAAAAGAGAAAAAAAGTCATTAACTCTAAGCCAGTTCCTTCAATTACATCTGTAAGCAAGCCACTCAGAGTAAAGTTTTAGCATACGTACATCTAACTTTTCAGCTTGCTTCCATATATCCCATAGCTCACCATCAAAATGTATTTCCCAGGAATATAATACAAAGTATACTTTTTGCATGCAGTAGAATTTAATAATAGTTACTGTTTGTTATAGTCCGAACTTGGCTGCTATTTTATTGTGGTAATATTGTAACAATCATTTCTGTAGATATCTCAGTCAATGCTCTGGAACAGTACTATGATGATTCATGGTCTTGCATCTTGCCGCCAACAATTTCTAGGCTTGCAAAGTCCATATTTCTTTCTACCCATAACTATGACCATGGTAGATGATCCCAGGAGCATACTGATTGCATCCATAAGAACAATTCATGCTTGACTTTCCCTTTATTTGTTAGATTTGGAAGTGGCTTCCCTCTTTCTGAGCTGGAGATCTAAGTGAGCCATTAGTCTCTACATTTAACATCTACTGCAGAAACATTGGACTTTAATGTCTGAGGATATGGTTTCATCCAATAGGTTCCCACCCAGTTTTTAAGGAATCCTTCCACATCAGCTGGCAATAGAAATTGAAAAGTTTGAATTCCCTTCGTGGTCTGCAACTAGGTTGAATAATGCAGTGTTACTCCAAAACCCAGTTCACCTTGCCCATCTTTGATAAAGAGCCAGGGCTTTCCATTTCATGAAGTGGGTTGCACTATGGTCGCTATGGTAATGATTGTACTGACTGAATCTTAATGGCATTTTTGAGATTTGTATCTTTCTCCAGGATACAGTCTCAGTTGCTTGAAATCCAAGCACTTAATACTAAAATGGCTAGGGTCCAGTGCAGTAATTTTCCCTGATTGAGCCCTGTGTGCACTTTCTATAGCTGGTTGGTACTCTGCTTCCAATAAAGTTTGAAATTCCTAGGTATAAAATATACTGGGCTGAGTTCCTCTACTCTCTACATTAGCCCAAGGACCTTAAAATTATTTCTACGAGCTCTGTTTTTTAATTCATGCATATGTGTCTCTAAATCTGCAACATGCTCATGTTAGTTAATAATTTCTTGTTGAACATTTTCCAGTTGCTTCTCATGTTCCAAAGTAGTAGCCTTAATCTGATGGAAATCCACTGTAGTATTATGTATAAGCCGAATAATCATTTCCAGTGTTACTTGAATTGCTCTACATTCCTAAGTTACTAATCATTTCCTGTGTTACTTGAATTGCTCTAGTGTCCTAAGTTACATTATTGCCAATTTCTGCCATCTTGGATTTCTCCACCTGTGAGGCCTTTCCACTGAAAACACACTTATATTCCAGCCTTGTCACTTTCCTTGAGGTTTAAGTAGAAAATATTTTTTTAATGCAGCAATACCACAAGGAGCTATGAATTACGTCCTGTTATCCATGCATATGACCATTTGTGGCCCTTTATTTTAATGCGAGTGCAGTTTATGGCCCCCAGTACCTCAGGGAACTGAGATATATCGTAGAATTTCTCCATGGTGTTCCCTCTCTCTTTAGTGCTACATGCAGAATGGCATAGAGGAAATGATGGAATATTCTCAAGACAGATACCTGAGATACCCGTGCTATGTCCCCAGTAAGTCACTAAATGTCACTGTAGCTAGTACATGTAAAGCCAAACATACTTTAATATCCACTGGATCAGTACTCCATGGCAGATGAGGCCAACATATGTCAATAATGTTTTGAATGGTGTCCATGTCCACGTGATACTGGCCCACATATTGGTGTCATGCAGTGTATGAAAATGTTAAGATGATCATATGACAAACCACTTCTGAAGGTGATGACATGCACCACTATGACTTGTAACAGCAATAAGAGCTTCTCACAGGTATACATTAACAAATGCTGTGGCATCCCCTAACATTTATTTTGTATGAACAGGAAGATTTTGTAATGTTCATTAGGACTAATATTACTGCTCCATGTTGTTCCCCTCATACATTTCTGAATCACTCTGCCATCTTGATTTGCCTCCTCATGAGCATACATAGCTCTGGTCATTTTAATGATGTTGCTCATTACCATCTGATCATATAGTCATTAGCATGTATCACTGCCAGCTCTGCTGGTTGCCATTCCCCACAAGCAGGATGTGTGTCACACATGGCAGCTCATCATACAAAGTTGCCAACCATGATGCGCCTAAGTTTTTTTTTTGAGTCCCGTCCAAAGACTCCAAATCTACCACAGGTGATCTATAGTCCATTAAAATGAATACAGTGTTCAATTAAAGGAAAAAGACTCATTTTAAAAGATGGAAGTAAATTTATAACATAATCCTTCAAAAGAAAAATTTATTAAATTTCCTTCACATTAAGTATAACTTTCCATTTGAAAAACATTTTGCCTAAGTGGAGGAGAGACAAGTGATTTACACAATTTAGGTAGAGTACAAATGAGGAGATATCAGGGTTTTGCTGTGTTTAGTAGTTATTTTTGCACATTATAATGCAAAGGTTAACTCAGAACTATAAAAGTACTGTTAATTCTGTGACTAACCAGGGACCAGGAATTTCTTACAGTGAATATTAACTATTCTCATTTGACATGTAAATTTAACAATACATGCATGCACTTCCACATATACCTTTCCTTCAAAAAAAAATTTTGCCTTTCTTGTTTGCTGATTTTTGTAACCAAGTGTTTTCATTTCCACTAACCTGAAAGATGTTAGTCCATTCTAGTCAGATTATACTTAATTAACTTTTTACTAATCACTTCAAAGTCTTGTTGCAATTCAAATACAACTAGATAATGGTAAGTTAAACTTGTTATTTTAACCAACAAGGCACGAATTATGATTTTACAATCAGATGTGCTAAAAGGGTATTGCAACCTTTTAAATTACCCTCCTCTAACTGAGAAGACAATACATGTACAGATACAGCAAAAAGAGAATCCTATAACTGCAACACGGTCACTACATTTAAAAGTGTGAGGTGCTAGAAACAGCCCTTGTTGCCCAATCACAGTTGCATGAGTTTTTTTTAATTAAATGGAATAAACAGATACAATTTAACTATATTGACCACTTCTTCATGTCTTCCCAGAGGCTCTTGTAATTCCTGCCCTTGTCCACACCCCCTTCCCCCTCTCTAGATGTCAGAAGATGCTATGTTTCCAATTATTTCTTGAGAATTGTGAGCGTCCATAATGCTGCTCAATACATCTACATTGATAACAAGATGCAGCAGAACCAACACTAGGTAAACTGAGGGGAGATGATGCAACAAAGCTGCTCAGTTTCTGAAGTAGGAGTCCTCTAGGAAATATTTTATTTTTGGAGGGGGGGGGGTTTCCAAGCAAATGTAGTCCTTGTGATATCATTCCCCTGAATGATCTCTTCAGAATAGTCCAAATTCTTATATATTGAGGAAAGATGCAGAGACAAAGCATCCTGTGACAGTAATTACTCTAAGGAAACTTATGATTAGTTAATGACTTAGAGTACTTTCGAGTACTGGCTTGAATATTGCATTCATTTATTCATGCTCCAATAACCCACATAATCAATTTCACAGTTCTGGGGAAGATAGAGCTTGTCCAAGCAATCACTGGACGCAAGAAAGACACACTGCTCCCAAATATGTGCCAGATCACTGCAGGACATGCACACCTTCACACACACACAGTTACACATGGCATTCACACCTGCAGGCAACATGGAGATTTGCTAATTTACATCCAACACATCATTAAGATGTGGAAGAAAGCAGAGCATGTGGCAAAAACCCAAGCAGACATAGGGAAGATATGCACATTTATACAGAATACATCCCAGCTGAGAAATCAACTGGGGAAACAAGTACTGTCAGGCATTAGTCTAACCTCTGTGCCACTGTGCATGTTCTGTTTTAATTGAAAGCTAATTTTAGTGAAGTAGGAGGAAGAGGATGGGAACCTGAATCTAACAGGTACAGGTTATGAGATTCTGAGTTAATGGCCACTGGGAGAAAATTATATCATTTACAGTTAACTAGTTAACTAGTTCAGCAAACTGGTGCTGATTGTTCAGATTAAGAGAAGCATTTCAGAAAGGAATAGGAATAGAAATCAAACCAGAAGCAGACAGAAATCAGGAGACAACAGAAACTGCTGCCAAAAACTAACAAACAAACACAAACAAACAAAAAAGCAATAATATAAAGAACAGACTCAGAAGAAAATGAAGGAAAATTGGAAAGCCCACAATTGTAGTGGCAATTATTGAGAACACTTGGAACAACCATATGTTGTTCAAGATTTGACATATGAATTGTTAAGGAGAGCTAAATTTAAACAAAAAGATGAAAGATTAATAATGTCATAACAAGATAGAAGGCTGCATATATGTTGGTTTATGGCATCAGATAACCTCCCAAGTGTCCAGATTTTTGCAGAATGTCCAAATTTTTGCCTCAAAATTTTAGTGTGTTCCATGTAAAAGTGTGGTTTTCAAGCAAATCGTTGAGGACTAAAGTCACTAAATAATGCCATTCATTTGAGTTTCAGACTTCATATCCTTCAGAAAATGTACGCTATTACAAAAGCTGTTATTCTAGAAACTATTTTAAGAAGAATATTTAAAATCTCTCCCTATGTTTGGGCCTAGTGTATACTTTGTCCAGATGTTGAGAGGTATGTATCTATGGAAAACATGAGAGATGTTGAGAAATGCAGGTTCTATAGTACAGGATGAGAAACAGGTACACATCTTGTTATGTGCAATACACTCATGTCTGAGAATCTGTATACTGAAAGGCTCAACAACATGGCAAGATTGTTGCATTAGGAATTGTGTAAACACAGCAACACAGAAGTACATGAGAAACATTGGAAGCGTGAACCTCACAACTGCTGAAAATGAATCTGTAATGATCACATAGAGTTCTGATCACATGAGCTCTTCCATTAGTTTCGAAAGCATAAGGAAGAAAAACAGACAATAGTTATCAAAGAAAAAAGGCCAAAGTGCCATTATTCATTGAAATAGTCACTAATAACCATTATAGCGTCCTGGTTACCGAGAGTTACAAAATCATAAAATACCAAGATATGCAAATAGAAACTAGACCAAAAGGCATCCTGATTGCTCCAATGGTAGTTGAAGCAGCAAGGCTAATAATAATTTTCAAACATACTTACATATGACTATTGATATATGTAATGCCACATGAACTGTGGAAGGAAGCAGTTCTGGTTACATTGCAGGTGGTGAGAAGATAGCACTCTGTAAAAATCTCAAAGACTGAAACTATATTAATTTCATGAACTTTAACTGTATCTTGGCAAAGGAACGGGGTCCATTCCCATTATGGGATTAGAAACCCAAAACATTTGCAAGAATCAGAAAAGGGAGATCATTTTCATCAGGTTTTTCATGGGAAGTTTTCATTGTTTTAATTGTTACCTTTGCTTACAATTCATTCATATTCTAAACTAATAATCATTTAACTCACTAAGTTCTATAGAATGTGAACAAGGGAAAAAATGCTTGCTTCAAAACAATGCACAGAAAATGGAAAGTTATTGAAATTTCTCTGCTAGTTTCATTGTAGATTACTTTTCTGTGTAGTCTGTTTAGCTTTGATTTCATATTTCAGTAATTGCAATGACGGTATTCTTGGCTACTCTTATAGAGAATTTATTCTGTATGAGCCATGCAGATAAATACATTATTTCTTAGTGAGAACATGGATTTTTGCATTTTTTTGACAAAGATTTTGGGAAATCCTGAATTCTGACTGAGTATTGGAAGAGCATGGATGTTTTTATGGAATTGGTTATTTTAGGCCAGAGCACTTATGGACCACAAACTATGTTGCTGCTCATACTTATTTATTTATAATACTGTTAGCTTGCTTTATTGCATGTTTTATGCCAATAACCTGCTTTAATTTTCAACATGTATATGTAGTACAACATTCTAATGAAATCACCATAATGACTGGAAATTATATTTAAACAGTACTCTTGTTGTTTTGTCCCCTTCATGTTTGCTGATTTAGTCCATCACCAATATGAATTACAGCCTTTGTTTCTCCATTGTTTCTTTTTTAAGCAGGGTCCAGCTTATGGACCTCTTAACCTAACTTCCAAAACAAATATGCCACTGGACTACATAAAGATGGCCCTGCTTAATGCTTGAAGTCTAAACAACAAACTGCTAGACTTTGAGGCCCTAATGCCTTTGGAGAGCATCCACACGTGTTGTTACAGAAACCTGGTTTAAGAGCTCAGACGGTAGTCCTTCAGTACCTGAGAGTTGTGCTCACCACACATTTAGATCTGATGAAGTCTCTGGTGCTGTATCCATATTTGTTATAGACCACATTACTTCAAGACAGAGACCTACAGACTCTCAACTGGATCACAGAGACAGATACAAATCACAGTAAACATGATCAATTATCAGATCATAACATGCAACAGGACCCCCTCTATGTCCACAGAAAATCATGTAACATTCCTAAATATTGTTGATGATCTCCCTACAAGTTGAAATGCTAATATGCTATGTGCTAAATATTCAATGATAAACTGCAGGACTTACGCCACCAATGAAGGATATGTGTAAAAATTCTTAGATTAAACAAACAAGAACTCCCAACCAAATTGTTAAGGAACCCACTAGAGGTCAGAATACACTTGCCCTGGGCCTAACCAACTATGCATCTGTATATACCATTCCTTAGGTATCCACCTCACTGGTCAGGTCAGATCATAAACAAATAACCTGCTTTATTAAAATCACAAAACTGTCAGAAGCAAATATCACATATTCAAGACATCAAATGTAGAAATATTCCACTGTTGTATGATGACGTTCAAATGTAATGGCATCACTTAAAATGTTGATACTGCGTAGTAATATAGACAAGCTTTGCATACACCTGGACAAAGGTATTAACTTGACAGTCCCACTTAGATCCAAATAAAGACTGATTAAAAGCAACGGTAGTCTTTGAGCATTAATAAACTATGTAATAAAAGAAAGAACCTCCTAAACCAGTAGAGCAAACAAATGATTCCCAAGTTAAGGAAAACATCAAACAGCTAGATAAGAAACTAAAAAAAGGACAGTAGAAAAACAAATACATCCCATTTACTCAGACTACATACAGGAGGCAAAAATTACTACAAATCCTTCTCTAGTTATGTCAAACAATAGAAAATAACACTCAACACTGCTCAGAGTTTACTCATTATGGTACTACCTACTCAGATGAAAGTACTCTTCAAAATGAAGAAAAACAAAACAGCTCATCCAAGGGACCAAGCAACATACCACATTGTCTAATTAATAGCATGAAATAAACACTGATAGACACACTCAACAGTTTCCTCAGCCTGAGCTTAGCAATGGGCTTTGTCTCACAGGAGTATGTATTGCCGCTATGATGCCACTATATAAGGGCGATCTCACCGATAACCACAGTAAGTATCACTTTAATGAGTCTTATGTGAAAGGCCTTGGAATATATTTTAACTGACCTAATTAACTATGACATCAAAAATCTTATCAGACTTGACCCCTCAGCAGTTTATCTTTGTCAAGGGAAGAGCTTGTCTGTTGAATCTAGTGAATCTCTTTGAGAGGGTTACTTAGGCTGTTGACTGTGGGCAGGTTGTCCACACAGTGTCTCTTAACTTCGCCAATGCATTTGATACCACACCACATGCAAATATAATCAACAAGCAGAAGGACCTCCAAGTTGATCCATGTATGGTTAGGTGGATACCCAGAAGACTTAGGGACAGCACTCGCAGAGTAAGAGTAGGGGGTGCATTCTCTGAAAGCATGAAGGTGAAAAGTGGAGTCCCTTAGGGATACTCCCCAACTCTTTCATACACCATCATACCTAAACACAATATTGTAAATTTACACATATCTATGGGTGAATTATACATACTCTCATTAATTCAAGTAGAAATTACTGGACATACAACTAACGTGTCCTGCTACTACAATTAGCAGCTAATATATATATATATATATATATATATATATATATATATATATATATATATATATATATATATTTCTCTATATACTTCTAATATGTTATGTTTTTGTACCTGGGCTCTGTATTTGTTAAATGACTCTGTATGTGTTTGCTTGCCTTTGTATATTTACAAACTCTGGAGATTTTTTCCCCGGGCCTCCACTGAAAATGGACATTTATCCAGTCGAATTCTCCCGGTTAACAAATGTAAAATAAATAAAAAAATAAAATAAATAAATCTCTTCTGTTTGGCATCTGCTTTTCATATCTCCTTATATCAAACAAAAATATCTGACTAGCAAAATTCTGGGATGGTTGTAAGCTGGAAATCGTCATCAAGTCCCCCTCTATCTTAGATGCACTCCAATAGGCTCTTACACTTTCAGTAGGTGGTGTACAAAACAAATGGGCTCATACTTCGTGCTGAAAAGTGCAACATGGCATACAACAAACCAAGCTCATTTGCATGCTCAATTGCAGCTAAGACCAATATATGTAGTAGAGGACAGTGGCTGTATTTAATTAATGCTACGTAATGATCAGTGCCAGTACTCATCTATTCTACATGGGTATCAAAGATGATCTTTATGACCCATCATGCACAGCACGATCAAAAAAGGTAAATCATTTGGAAGGCCTACATGGGCATGTGTAAGGTATGGCTATCTATCTTATGACCAGATTCATGCTTGGAAATGAGAGTGCAGGAAAGAGAAGAAAAGAGAACTCAAGCAGAGGGTAGAAAAGTAAGCGATGAACAGTATGGAGGTGGGGAAGTTGGGATACATTTTCTTTTGTGGGATAGGTGCCCATGTTTCATACATAAAGAGAATGTACATTGAGGAAGGAAGTATGGTGAGTAACTGGAAGGTAAGAGGGTTATGTTAGGTAGATAGGTAATTCAGATGTGACAGGGAGGTTGTGGGGTATCACAGTGAGGAAGAGGGAAAACAATTTTAAAGGCGGTATCAGATAATCAGAAAGAAGATTATGGTTAGGTGGAGATTCAACAACAAACATGGGTGGGCATTTATAGAAAAGGTAGGGGAATATCAGCTTAGAAGATAGGATGGGTTTTTGCAATCCAAGTTATTGCTATCTGAGATACAGTGGGAGATTACACACTACCATGGGTACCATCACCACTGGGCCCTGTCTGAGATAGTGAAGACAACATTGGACAAGGATGTGACTCAGCAAGCTGCTGGATGAAGTTCTCCATTTGACCAGTTTGAGCATCTAACCTCCTGTAGATATTCTCCCCCACAATAACGGCCAGTTGTCAATGGATGACATAGGTGTTACCTCCATTTGCAGTGTTGTGTTATACTTTATACATTCCTGAATTTCTGCAGTATTTTGGTTTGCCTCGGTAATATACACAGGCAATTATCATGTACCATGATTGACGGAGCTTCTTAGCTGCCAGAGTCAGGTGGCCTGTTTTAGTCTGAATTGCACACACTCTGCACATGGCTGCTCATCACACAAATTTACTTACCGTGGTGCAACAAAGTTTTCTGAATCTGGCCCATTTATACACACATATATCATTACATTTGGAATAAAGATGAACAGAAAAATGTGGTTACACATGTGCACTGTAATCCATGTGTAAATGGAATAGTGAAACACATTTTATTTACTTGATATTGCATAAATGCATGAAGTCACACTAAGTTACAGGTCTCATAATAACTCTGAAAACAGATGCAATATTTTGGTAAGGATATAGGAATGACCTACAAAGTGCAGTGCATTGCTTCTTATAGATGCCTATAGTATGTTTCATGTTCCTACTACATATTTTCATAAGCTCTGTACATTCAGTTATCCAGAAAAATGCCCGGTATTACAGAACTTATTATTGCCCTACTGTCCATCAAGGGACCTGCATTCTTTTAACAAATTCTTACTACTCACAAATACATCAAATAATGTTGCAGGAGACTTGCTCTATTCCCAATACATTGCTAAACCCTGGAGTAGCATCCCCACACAAATAAAACCCTCCTACAAACCAAATAGTTTTAAACCACTTCTTAAACAACATATTAAACAATCCTGGTCCTGCACATGCTAATCACCAGGTTAAGACTTTGTACTCACTGAAAAGTACTCTTCAAATACTCTCCTTAAACCGAATACTCTCACTCCAAGAGCCTCCGCTGTAAATGGATATTACCCAGTCGAACTTTCCTAGTGAACAACCACAAATAAATAAATAAATACCCCAAAGCCTTTTGATAATACAAAATAATCAATTTCAGGTTCAAGTGTCCCCCTCCTATAAGTCCATTGACTTTTGCTCCACACAGCTAATTTACCACATTTTAAAACATCCTATATTGCTTTTATATCTTTCCGTTTCTTTTTACATTTTCCCCTTAAGTGACAAACTAATCTATTAAAGTCCCCTATAATTTTCATGTTAACCACTACACAGTCTAATATTTGATGAAGCAAATTGCCTCTTTCTTTGCTACATATTTCTCTCCTTCACAAATTTGTTCCAGTGCCATGCAGCACATCAGGAAATGAGCACCCTTCAATACTTGTTTCTGTAGTGGTTACGGGTTTTATGGGATCTGGGTGCTAGCCCAAGGCCGACCCTCCTTGGAGGGTGCACAACATGCTTGCACACACACACACACACACACACTCACACCTAGGGTCAATTTATAATGTTCAGTCCACCTACTGCATATCTTTGGAATGTGGGAGGAAACCGGAGCACGTGGAGGAAACCCACGCAAACCGGGAGGACATGCAGACTCCACACAGAAGGCACCCCAGCCCAGAATTGAACTAAAGAACCTCTTGCTGTGAGGCACCAATGCTAACTGCTGCACCACTGTGCTTCTCTTCCTTGCTCCTTATGCATGCATATAATGTCTCAGGGGAATTACTGCATTTTTCAGGGCATCAGGAACAAGATGCACCACACAGCCAATAAGTGGCACTGATGCTATCCAAGAAAGCCCAGGGAGCTGTAATTGGATGGGAGGCACACGGTCGTAGAATTGTCACAGCTTCCTTCAGAACTAAGAATCATAGGATTAGCATGGACATCATACAATGTTATGTACCTACTAATGACAGTTACGAGGGGATTAATGAGGAATTCTACCAAAGACTGCTAAGCATTGTACATAATTGTCTATGCTGGAACATTGTGATAGTCATGGGAGATTTTAATGCCAAGATTGGCAGTGACAAAGAAAGACTATGAGGATATCACCGGCCCTAAATGAGATGAACGACAATGAGCAGAGGGTGGCTGATGTGTGCAACAGGAAGCTGGGTCACAGGAGGGAGCTTCTTCCACCATAGAAGTACACACAAAGCAATTTGGGTATCACCAGATTGACCACATATGTATCGGGAAGAAGTTCCACAAAAGTCTTCAGGATGTATGTGTGAAAAAAGGAGCAGATATTGCTTCTGGCCACCATCCTTTGATTGCCCCCCTTGAAACTTAAACTGAAAAGGAACTGGACAGAAGAGACCAACCAAAGACAATGTTACAATGTCAGCCTCTTAAAAGACACAATAAAGCAAAACAAGTTTAAGATCACACTTTCTAATAAATTTCAAGTTTTGCAGGAGTTACGGGAGGAGAAGTCCATAGATGAAGAGTGGCAAAGTGTGAAGAGAACAATCACATGAACATGTCAAGAAATACTGGGACACAAAAAATAGATTCACAAGGACTGAATCTCACCAGAGACAATGAAGAAGAAGATAGAAGATAGAAAGTTGAAGAAGGCAGACGTTAACAATAGCCACACAACAGAAGGAAAGGCAAAAGCATAAGAGAAATATTCAGAAGCAAAAACAGTAGTGAAGAAGTGTATCAAAACAAACAATACATAGAATTACTGACATCTGAAGCTGAGGAAGCAGCCCATAAGGGAAACAGGAAGGATCTCTATAATACTATAAAGAAGCTTTCCAGAAGATACAGCAAACCAGAAAGACCCATACAAGATAAAGAAGGGAGGAAAATGCCAGATGAGAAAAAGCAAAAGAGAATATTTTGAAGAGATACTAAATAGGCCAACACCAGTAAACCTGCTTGAGATACTACCAGTGGATCAGGCTATAATGATTGCAGTGTGCTCACATATGAGGAAATACACATGGCCATAAAACAGCTAATAAAAATGGCAAGTCTGCTGGCCTAGACAGCATCCTGGTAGAGGCATTAAAAGATGACACAGAGACCAGCATAGAGATGCTCCGCCCCCTTTTCTGTAAGATTTGGAAAGAAGAAAAAGTTCCAACAGACTGGAAAAAGGGCTACCTCATTAAACTTCCCAAAACAGGCAACTTCAGTTTGTGTTCCAGCTATAGGTTATAATGTTGTTGTCCATACCAGGAAAGGTTTTCAATAGGGTCCATTTGAACAGAATGAAAGATCAGGTTGATCCCCAGCTGCAAGACTAGCAAGATGGTTTTGCAAGGACAGAACCTGTACAGACCAAACTGCACATCAGTCTGGAGTAGTCAATGGAGTTGAACTCACCCCTCTATATGAACTTTATCAACTATGAGAAGGCCTTCAACAGTGTAGACAACAGACTCTGTGGAAGATGCTGAGACTCTACGTGGTACCCAAGAAGCTTACTAACATAACTAGGTATTCATACGAGGGGATGACATGCAAGTTGATTCATGTCACCTTTCCTGTTCCTCCTTGCAATGGACTGCATAATGAAGATGTGCACTGCCCAGAAACTAAATGGCATCCAGTGTCCACCCTGCATTCAATTAGACAATCTTGATTTTTCTGATGATCTGGCCCTCCTGTCCAACACCTTATCAACAAATGCACTAAAAGACAAGGACTGAGGCAGAGAATTCTGCTTGATTAGCTTCAACATTGATAGAGGAAAGAGCAAGGTATTAATGGTTAACAATAACACATCTCCAATTACTCTAAAGGGTGAGGCATTTGAGGAAGTGGACAGGGTTTTGTATTTGGGCAGCATAGCTAACAGGCTAAGAGGCACCGACACAGATGTCAGAAACAGGGTTCGAAAAACAAGAGTGGCTTTCCAGCAGTTGCAGAAGGTCTGGAGATCTGCTCACCTCTCAACATAGATCAAGACCAGGATCTTTAACAATATGGTGAAGCCAATCCTATTCTATGGAGCTGAAACCTGGAAAATCAGAGCTACCACAATGAGAAGAGTGCAGACATTTGTCATCATGCATCTAAGGAAGATCCTCCATATCCATTGATCAGAAACAATAAGTAATAAGGAGCTTTGAAGTCAAACAAAGCAAAGCCCTGTAGAAGCAGAGATACTCAAGAAACAGTGGTGATGGATCGGGCACACCCTAAGAAAGGCAGCATCCAGGAAAAACAAGACAAGCTCTCACTTGGAATCCACAAGGAAAAAGAAAAAAAGGCAGGCCAAGGAATACATGGTGGTGTGACCTGGATGTAGATATGAAGAGAATGGGTCAGTCTTGGGAACAACTGGAAAGACTGGCCCAGGACCAGGATGACTGGAGAGTGCTCTTAGGTGGTCTATGCCCCAAATGAGGCCAAAGGCATAAGTAAGAATGCTGCACTTCTACAAATATGCTCTCTCCACTGGACATCCACAACAGCTGGCCCTCCCATTTTTACCAATGTTACATCTATTATTTTCACCGCTTTTTTACATAACACAGCCACTTAGAACACTGTTCACTTCCCAAGTTCCAAATTATATTTCCACCCCACAATTTTTTTGTTTGCAGTCTTTCTTCACTTATCAGGAATCATACATCCTCTAACAGAATACAATCCACATCACATTTAGCATGACATTCCAGTGTCCTTATTCTTGCAATATTAATAATGCTGTTTACATTTTGAAAGTATTCTAAAATTGTTTTTTCCTTCCTTTTAAGTTTAGGGTAAATATATTTAAATTTTCATTTCTTATTTTTACTCTTTCATCAAATGAATATTTTTCCTAGGATTATGTACAAATAAACCTTTATCCTCAGAATCAGATTTCTCACTGTCTAGAACATCAAAAAATATTAGTATCAATCTCTTCTCCTTACCTTTCTTCCTGCATGCACTCACTTTCCTCAGTTTTCCCTCCATATTTTTTTTGCTCCTACAGTTTCATCTTTACCTAGCTTACCCTCTCCCCAGCCTCTTGTTGTCCTTCCTGTTGTATGTTTTCTTCCCTTCCTCTTCTTTATCATTATTTTTTGTTTCCTCTTAAATCTAGCCAAAAGTGTCCATGTTGTTGCACAACATGCATTCACACACACACCTTCTTGCTGTATGTCCTTTCTCCCCAAACTGATTATATTGCATCTTGTCACAATCATTTAATTAAATGAGAAAAGTCTCCACAAAAAAGAAAAAAGAAAAAAACATGATTTAGGAGGCTGGTCAGCACATCTTAATGTCCTTCTTAGCAAGTGTTTCACCATGTTTTTTTTTCACCTTTCAAAACAGCATCCAGGCTCCACCCTCCATTTCCTAAGTTTCTGGCATCTCTAACTTTCATAATATTATCAAGAATTTCACAGAGGCCTTGCGTGAATTTTTAACTGTATATTTTTCTAGTTTATCAGTTCTAAACTGCAAAATAACATTTTAACATTTAAGTTACTACCAGAAAACAAATAATTGTTCTGTGGATAAAAGTTCTTTTTGTTACACAGTTCCAGAAATTTACTTATCAGTCCCTCAATTTTTACATGAGGCAATTGCTCCAGAGTCTCACAATGTCCATACCAACCTTGACATGCAGGAGATACCTTAGTAAAAATTCTGCACATATGTATGAGTCTGTGAAGGAGTGGCCAGAGAGATCTAAATGGATACAAAATAAACAACAAGGGTCTGAAATAAAGCTACAGAAAAAAATAAACAACAAGGGACTAAAATAAAGCTACAGAAAAAAATAAACAACAAGGGTCTGAAATAAAGTTACAGAAAAAATAAACAAGGGTCTGAAATAAAGCTACATAAAAAATAAACAACAAGGGTCTGAAATAAAGCTACAGAAAAAAATAAACAACAAGGGTCTAAAATAAAACTACAGAAAAAAATAAACAATAAGGGTCTGAAATAAAGTTACAGAAAAAAATAAACAAGGGTCTGAAATAAAGCTACAGGAAAAAATAAAAAACAAGGGTCAGAAATAAAGCTACAAGAAAAAAATAATATTTCATTCCTTCTTGACAATACTCTTTTAGGGGGGAAGAAAAAAAACAGGTATTAGAGTATTAGACATACTGGTAAACTGGATTAAACCTGACAGGATAATATATTTTATTGTATTGTTTAGTATTAAATTGTATTTACAACCTGTTAAACTGTAAAGTTATACAAGAGATGGTTTAAAAAACAAGAGATGGCTTAAAATTGATTACAGCTATACAAGACAGAGTAAAGATATGTAAAAAACTGAACAAGATTTTTTGGCAAAACAATGTTGGTATAAAAAAGCATGAATATTTTTAATTGCTGAGTATGTAGTTTAAAATAACAGAACATATGGATTTGGTATCAATTCCACTAGATATTTCTAAAGAGACATAAACGTTTTCCAAGATTTTGCTTACTATTAATGTTATTAAATTTGTAAGATTAGACTGTACTTTATAGTCTTTGTATGCACAAATGTAGAAAACATCAGTACAAATGACAGTCTTTGTATGTACAAATGTAGAAAATTTCAGTACAAATGATAGTCTTTGTATGTACAAATACAAAATAATTCAGTACAAATGAAATTAATGTCTAGTAATGAATATGTGTGAAAAAACATATTTAAAGAAAAAATGGGTCCCAGGTACCTACTAGATTAAAATGCATAAATATATGCTGTACAGGATACATTGTAATAAGTTTAAAAGTAATTTGTCAAGTTGTAATATCACTGGTTTTACCCTAGTAAAATAATTGCTTTCAAATATTTTTTATCTAAGCCCAGTTCAGTATTTTACCAAGATGTTAATGAGCAGTTCAAACACATGATCACAATGTTATGGTTAAAATGACATTGAAACTGCATATTTTCAGTAGTATATAAATGCTTGCAGTAGCACATGATTCTTGTCTCTTATAGTTATTCTCAAAGTTGGTCTTCTATTCTTTTTAAAAACAGTTTTTTTTGCAGTTTGTTGTTGCTGTTCTGTTGTCACTGCTTCATATGCTTTAGTTAATGCATTATCTGCTACCACAAAAGCAGACATCTTCTCAGTTTGTTGGTTCCTTCCTTTTTGACTTTCTGCCACTGCTGCATGAGTTTTAACTTCTGCATTCTCTGCTGCATCATCAACTGACTACTTTTCCATATTAACATCCTCAGCACTTCCAGAAAAGTTATCTGCCATCTCACCCCATGAAACAGCAGAACTGTTAACTTGATCGTCCTTGATTACTTTTAGCAGAACATCGTCTGCAATCCTTCCTGCCACCAGTTCTATCTACACCGCTTCAACAGACTTGCCTGCTTCCTTCGCTAAACACTAATCATTTGCAGCATCCACCACACAGGAATCTTTGTTGATATTCTGAAGCTCCATATCAAACAATTTAAAAAAAATAAAAAATCTCACTTTCCA
The DNA here is from genome assembly GCF_019279795.1 of Protopterus annectens. NCBI lineage: Eukaryota > Metazoa > Chordata > Ceratodontiformes > Protopteridae > Protopterus > Protopterus annectens. The sequence goes on along the minus strand of NC_056732.1, from coordinate 1,610,324,783 downwards.
CTTCCAAACTTTTTTCCTCATCCTTCATACTGCTGCTTCACTCGGGCCTCTTCTTGCTGCTGTAGTAGCCCTCTGGTCCCATCTAGTAGCTGAAAAGAGTAGAGGAGGGTTCCCACTGCCCTGCCTACATTTCCTCTAGTAGTATAAATACCACCTCGGGTCTCCCCTGAAATAATCTGATAGCCTTGTGGGACTAATCACGCAAAACACCAAATCCCAAAGGGACCATAAACTTTCCAAGAAAAAACAAATCAGGAAGCAAGCAAATTAAGCTGCACTTTCTTTATTGTACTTCTGGTACCTCGGCTAACAAGCCTTCAAGGAATAAAAAAGTTAAAACATTGCAGCCTTTTTATATCCCACCAATTAAATATGCTAATGCATTTAATTCAATACGCTGTTAATTAACACAAATTTCCACCCAAACTTAAAGGTGTAACACCCTAAAGTGAAAGAAAAAGACTAATAAATATACCATATAAATGCACTATAAAATGTTCATCAATCTAATGCAAAATTAATAACATTATTATTATTAATCATTTCATAAGATGAACCCAACTAAATAATTTATATCACCTAAATACTTATCTATGCTCATCCTATATTGCACTTTTTCCTTTCCCTTGTGGGACTAACCTGGTCAACAAAGAATAAATAAATTAAAAGTTTTAAATGAAATACACATCCATGTAATCATTTCAAAGAAGAAAACAGTATGCATACTGACAGTTTTGAACAATGTTTATGGTAATGGGTGGTGAGGCTGAGAGCCAGGTAATGAAACATTGAAAATGCTGGAAGGACCCTGGTCCATTACCATGCCTAGGGCCACATTTGAACATATTCCAGCTCTGGACATGAGAGAAACTCATTTAAGAGGCTCTCAGGGAGATGCCGCGTGACCAAAATGATTATACCCAAACTATTTTCATATTTATGTAAATCTCTCAAAAACAGGAATAAAGAAGAAGGAATTGTCTGAAATTATATGATGGGTTGAATATGAGGAAACAAAATGCTACTGATTGTTCATCTCTTGCACACCTGGTTACTGAAATAGTAATATTTAACTTTGTGATGTTTACAGAAATACATAAAAAATAGAAAATGTATATTTAATGAATAACTTTCCTAGTAAACAAATGTCAGTAAATAAATGAATAAATAAATAAAATGTCGATAATTAAATAAATATCAATAAATAAATAAAGAAAATATAAAAGAATTATATTTTTTCTTGAGTTTTACACAAAACATACAAATTTAGAAAATTTATTTTTTTTATAGTAAACCATACAATAATGATGAATTAATAGGTTCATAGGTTAATAGATTCATAGGTGTGTACTATGCTAACAGCCAGTGGGGCCTATTTAAGCCTAGCCATGCATCCCAAGTCATTGACAAGGTCTGGTTCCCTCATCGATATTGGTAAGCAGGAGCTTGGGAGACAAAACATTTACAAGCATGGGCCTTGGAGATGAACCATTTTTAGACTGCCTTTGTCCATTAGAGACAGAGGTGCCAAACCGGGTGAGAATTTCCTGTTTCCTATCCAATTGTTCAAGTTGCACAAGAATTGGGTTAAGGAGGAATTCTGTTCCAAATGGATGGGGAGCCTGTTCCAGAGAAGAGGCAGTTTCTGGGATATGTATCTGTCTTTTCAGTGGGTCCTATTTATATCACAGGCAATGTTTAAGTCTTTAGAATGGGTAATTCTGGTGCTTTTTGTTTTGTGGATATGCAGGAGGTTCATCAAAGTGGGGTTTGATGATGCCTTGTATGCCAGGCATAGATATCCCTTCAACAGCCTGCAGGAAAAAGAACACATGGATAGTGCTTTGAGATAGTCTGCACAGGACATGTTATTTATACCCTGTTTTCTTTTACTGAGAAACCTCTGTGGAACTTTCAGTCATTGGATGTACCTGCCATACCTTTGTTTATAAGTTGAACAATATAGAATGATTCCCTCACTACTGTAGACACATGATGGTTAAAGGCTAGATTGCTGTCTATGTGTGTTCTAAAGTCCCAGACTATTGGGTTGACTCTTAGGGCTGTGTTGTCAATATTATAGTTACCAGGGGTGGATGACTTCCCAAAGGTAACTATTTTGTATTTCTTGGCATTTAGTTTAAATTCATAGCTCTGATATTAGGTTTTGTCTGTGTCAGCCCTTCTTGGAAAATGTTTGTGTCAGTGGGGGATTATATGGCTGCTCCTAATTTGCAATTATCTGCAAATTTGGTCAGACAGAGGCCCTTGATATCAGCTTTGGCTTCAGAGAAGTAGATGCCAAAAAGGACTTGTCCAGAGATTGATCTTTGAGGGACTCTGCTGGTAACTGGACTCTTTGTAGAGGTGGACTCCCCACTTCTAACTTCCTGGGCCCTGTCTGTGAACTGGTGAATATCCACCAATAAGGATGTATGCATAACAGCTTTAGTTTGTTAACAATGCCAAGTGGGGTATTCTGTCAAATGCCTTGGCCAGGTCAAGGTAGGCAGTGTGAACCATTTTACCCTCATCCATTCCTTTGGTGTCCTTTCCAAAGAAGTCCACCAGGGTGAGGTGACATGACCTGCACTTGAAAAAAAAACACACAGGGTTGGGTCTAATGTATGGTGGCTTCCTATTGTCATTATTATGCCAACCGTTACCAGGGAACAGATCATCAATACATTTGCCATGGCCAAAAACACTGCATCGATTGGCCCCGCTAACATTCAGGGATGTTTAATAGCATGAAATATGACCTCTCTGGTCCACTTGAATCACTTTTCAACTGGAGCCTTCAGTCAGGTTTTGTGCTCAAGGAATGGTAGATGTCATTCCCCTACACAAAGCAGGTCCAGCCACTGATCCGGGTAACTACAGGACCATAAGTCTTACCAACCTCATATGTAAGGCCATGGAAAGAATCATCATTTGAATAATAAGTGAGGACATAAGTAACTTGTAAACACTGGACCTATCACAATTACGCTTTGTTAAAAAAGTCCATGCCTATTAAATCTGTGGACTTTTTTGAGAGATCACAGAGGCATTTGATGAAGGTAAGATTGTGTTCAGAGCTTACTTTGACCTGGCCAAGGGTTTTGATATAATATCCCACTCAGACATTATAGAAAAGATCATTAAATTAGGTATAAACCCATTTTCACCCACTGGATAGCCAAATGGCTCACTGATAGGACCCAGGAGGTCAAAATAGGTGAAGCCACCTCCACCAAGGGACCAGTCACTAGTGGAGTCCCTCAGGGCTCAGTACTGGGTCCAATCCTTTTTGGCATCTATTTCCCTGAAATGGAAGTAAATGCTGAAGGTTTATGGCTAAGTCTGTAGATGACTGCAAGTTGGGGATTATCATTGACTTTCCTGCAGACACTAGTATTCTTCAAGAAGGTTTATCTCTGACAAACAAATGGTGTTAGTGTTATTAATACTATCATATATGATGTCTACTTTCTTAATATCTGATATATTGTTGTGGATGGCCCTCTTGGGTTATATATGGTAAAGTAATACATTGAATAATTTGGATAAGTTATATTAGTCTCAGCGAATGTTAGAGCCATGGTCTTAATCTCAGTGCTAAGAAATGCATAATTCTACCCTTTGAGAAGTCAACCATACTGGCTAATTACCATGTTGGTAATATGCCCCTAAGAGTCAACCCAGTGGTCAGGGTCTGGATACGCACATAGTAGCCTTACCTTTGACTACTATGTGGCCACAGTGGTGAGGAAATCCTTTTATGTTGTGCAACTTATAAGTAAGATCATGGCATCTAGGTCCAAGTCCAAAGATGTCATTATCCCACTGTACTCCTCCCTTATCAGACAAGTCATAGAGTACAGTGCTCCCTTTGATATGTACCTGACCAGGCATATACAGCAACTTGACTGACCTCAGAGGTTCCTTACAAAAAGAATATGAGGCATAACAAACCTGCCTAATGCAGAGTGCCTTAAAACCCTTTCCTTCTACTCAGTCTCCTATAGATTGTTGAGGGGTGATCTTTGCCTGGCTTAGAAGGCATCTGCAAACACACACTTATGAATTCATACATACTCATAAGTCAAATAATACCAGACATACAAAGTCTAGGGACCTGAATTTTGTCTGTGACTTAAACAGAACATGCTAGAGAGACAGTTATGTGTCCCAGAGACTGCTCCTCCTATGGAACAGGCTTCCCATCCATGTGAAGCTGAATTGATCGATTACCGAGTTTAAGAACATCCTAGACCAGTGGATGGAGAACAGGACATTTACACTGTGGCTGGTACCCATGTCCCTTATGGACAGAGGTAGCTTATAATTGCCTGGCCTCAATGTCCTATTAGGATACAGGGCATCATTATTCTTTCAGGAAAACTTGGCTAGGCTTAGAAAAGCCCCATGGGTTGTTAGCCTAGTAACAAATCTATGAATTATTAGTCATTTCCATGATGATTGTTTCCATAGCTTTATGTATGAGACTAGTGAGACATATAGGTCTGTAGTTTAGTTATTAATACTATCATATGTGGTCTGCTTTCTTAATATCTGATATATTGCTGTGGATGGCCCTCTTGGATTATATATGGTAAAGCAATACACTGAATAAAGCTGGATAAGTTATATTAGTCTCAGCAGATGTTAGAGGATCATAGCAGCAGAGTTTGTTTTCATTTCCCAAGTTAATTGTTTCAGAGCTCAATCCAGCCCATTGAATATTGAAGTAGAAGTTCAGTGTGTTCTGGAGGAAATTCAATTGACTCTTCAAGACCCATTTCACATGAGATCCTCTTTAAGTGAAAATTCATAACCTACAGTAAAGTTTTGTGACCCTGGAGCAGATTCAACTAAGAAAAGAAGCTGGCGGGGACAACACAGCCTGTATGTGGAGAGTATGAGGGCTGCCTTCTATATCACTCAAGGGCTTTAGTTTTACTTTAGTTTGTAATTCTACTTAATTGGGATGCCATTAAAACATACTTCAATGTAATATGCATGCTGGAGGTTTATAACTACAGGGGAATGGATGGTTTTGAATGTGTTTTTTAAGGTTTGCTATTAAAAAGTTGAAGGTGTGTTCGGCAAACATGGAAATGATGAACGGCAGTTGGCAGATTTCCATGTTGCTGAACATTGAGCGAGTGACAGTACATATCAGCGAATGCCTCTTCTGTTCTATGTAGAACAGTCCGCTGTTCCACATAGAGTAGGAGTGTCTCCACTTTGAGACTTTTGATTGGCTTGTATGCCGGTATAAAAGCCAATAAAAAAATTACAAAGCAGAGCCTCATCTGTTCCATGTGGAACCCACTGTTTTGCATTGAGTAGAACTGGCAGTAGTAGAACTTTGAGATTTTTGATTGGCTCATATGCCGGTATACAAGCCAATCAAAAACTGCAAACCAGCTCTCAAGCAACTGAAACTGCACTCATCCAGCATCTACCAATCCCCATGGGTGCCAGTTAGCTGAGAGTTTACTGGATATGGAATCTTTTTATCTGCATTTATTAAGGATGTTTTCCATGTAACTGTGGTAACTGATTATAGTATTATTATACTGGAATATAGTAATAAAAAAAATACTAAAAACATTGTAACAAAAGCTTTTAGTATACTGAAATTGGAAGCATACAAGAATCTAGAGGGATAAGAACAGGTTGATTGAATGTAAAAACTCGTCTCCACTCCGCTACTTCTCCAACAGATAAATCAAAAATAAACCACTGCACGAAGTACAAAATGACTCTGATGATGCCTTGTCATAGGTTCATAGATTCATAGGTAGGTACTAGGCTATCTGCCCGAGGCCATGTATAAGCCTAGCCAGAGTGTGTCAGCTTTCGCCGCCCCATTGATTAATTAACTGAGCCTCTGTCAGGAAGAGCCAATAAAGTGATCCCAGGGGTATATTTTCTGTTACCCATCCACTCGTCAAGGTTTCTTTTGAAGAGTGTTAGTGAGGGGCTCTGCCTAATGTAGTTAGGAATTTTGTTCCAAAGCACGGGGAGTCTCTGTGACAGGAATCTATCCCTCCAGCATGTTCTATTTATTGTTGTGGTGGGGTTTAGCTCACTAGAGCGAGTGGCTCGCAGTGACTTGGATTTTTTTAGGTGGAGTATGTCCATCAATTCTGAGTTGGACATGGCTTTGTAAGTCAGGCAGAGATCACCTCTGAGTAAGCGATATGCCACTGAGTACAGCTGGAGTTTTTCCAGTCGGGCTGCATAGGACACATGTTTGAGACCAGTAATCCTCCTGGTGAGGTACTTTTGTGGTCTTTCCAGCTGTTGAAGTGTCTTGTGAGGTACATCCCAAACAGGGCATTGTACTCTATGATGGGTCTGATGAGTGACGAGTAGAGGGGCACTATAACCTCTTTATTTCTAGATGTGAACCCTTTAGTAATTAGATGGGCTACATAGAAGGATTTCCTAACTACTTTGGCAATGATTGTCAAAGGAGAGATTACTATCTACCTGGGTCCCCAGATCTCTTATTACCTCTTCTGTATTAAGGGGGCTGCCACCTATGTGGTAATTCATGGGTGTTTTGTTTTTCCCAAACAGGATGACTATGCATTTTTTTGCATTTAGCTTGAAACCATGACTTTGACGCCAGGTGTTCGTCTCAATAAAGCCCTTTTGGAGAATGTCCGTGTCAGCCAGAGAGTCAGTTATGGCTCCCAGTTTGCAGTCATTGGTGAACTTGGTTAGCCATAGTCCTTCTGTGTTTGCCCGTATTTCTGAGAAGTATATGCTGAACAGTAGGGGTCCCAGGAATGAGCCATGTGGGACACCACTTGTGACTGGTTTAGAGTCGGACCTACAGCCCGCTATTCTTACCGTGTGAGTTCTGTCTGTAAGCCAGTTGGCAGCCCATCTCGTGACGTAGGGGTTTATGTTCAGGCTGCTGAGTTTTTCTATAATTTCCGAGTGGGGAATGGTGTCAAAAGCCTTGGTGAGGACAAGGTAGGCTGTGTGAACTACCTTCCCCTCATCTATGGCCTTGGTGACTGTCTCGAAGAAGTCAACCAGGTTTAGTAGGCATGATCTGCCCTTAACAAAGCCGAACTGGGTCAGGTCAAGTGTTTGGAGGTTCCCAATGTCTTTGTTAATGAGTTCCATGATGATGCACTCCATAGCCTTGCAGACCAGGCTAGTCAGGCTTATGGGGCGATAGTTACCAGGGTCAGTTGTGGCCCCTCCTTTGTGGAGCTGAATAACCGTTGCTGTGCACCATTCTATGGGCACTTAGCCTGTGGAGAGGCTGAGGTTGAACAGTGTATTTAGGTAGGGGAGGTTAGTTTGTTCTGTAGTTCGTGCAAGATGCAGCCTGGGACACCATCTGGCCCCATTGACGCTGTGCTTTTGGCTTTTGAAAGAGCTATTTTTCACCTATGCATCTGTGATTTCCAGGACACTACACTTTTACGGTATTGTTGTGGGCCCTTTTGGGGGTGAGAGGGGGTGAAGTTTGCACTGAATCTATCTGCCAGGATGTTGGCAATATTAGTGGGTTCAGTATATTTTGTGCTATTTTGCACTAGCTCAGAGCATATCTGTGAGTTGCCACTTAGAGTCTTGACATAGCTAAAGAAGGCTTTGTGGTTATATTTTGAATTCTTGGCTATTTTTCTTTCGAAGTTAGCCTTGGAGGATTTTATGAGGGACCTTAGCTTCTTACTGATACTGATTAGGGATGTCTTTCTTTCTTGGGATTTGCTTTTTTTCTGAACTAGTTTCCTCCTCCTATTGTATAGCCTGTTTATGGCAGGGGTCCACCAGACTGGTTTCCTTCTCTTAGGGGAGTGAGTCTTGGTTTTGCTAGGGATGGCACGATCCATGCATCCTTGTAGGTGCTCATAGAGTGCATATGTAAAGGTTTTTGCATCTTGGGCAGCATTATCCTTTAGTGTGGGGGCTGTGAAACTTACCACCTCTGTCTTAAGTAAGGTGAAGTTTGCTTTAGAAAAGTTTTTACTGTGGTTTCCTTAGTTGGGGGTGGTGGTGGAGTGTGGACATCCAGAGTGATTAGTTTATGGTCTGATCTAACCAGTGATGGGTTGACCTCTGGTGTGGAACACCTGTCGCCCATGTTGGTGGTGACCAGGTCCAATATGTTTTCACCTCTGGTAGGGGAGTTTACCAGCTGATCCAGGGCATTTGAGTTGATAAATTCCAGGAAGCGCTGGACCTGGGAGTTTGTACTTGAGTAGTTTTCCCAGTTAACAGTAGGGTAATTGAAATCAAGTGTTGGGGTATATTAGTGCTTGCTATTAGGTCTGAGCAAGTGCTGGATGGTAGGATGCTTTTTAAGTGCTTAGGTTGAGAGTTAGACTACTTTCAAGGGAAAAACTGAAGAGGAGACTTGGTGGAGCTGGGATAAATTTAGCCCTAGCTAACCAGAGCTGCCTGGATGTGCAAAACCGTGCAAAAGTGTTTTTTACAGCAGAGACATGAAAGAGATAGAAATTAGCCCAAAATGGCCCACAAACTACTAACTTCTGGGCTGGAACCACTCCTCCAGGGACAGATGGCTGCTCAAAGCTCCCTCTCTCACAGGTGAACAGAGAAACCTCCCTCTATCCAAGTAAGGTATGGGAAACTCAGAAAATTGTAACAGCCCTAAATTCAGCACTAGCCTGAAAACTGTGTTAAAAAAACTGATGGTTGATTGAATGTACTGTCATGTAGTATGGCTTGCCTTTTCTCAAATAATGAAGCCAATCTCCTCAATGATATCCGAGTGTGTTTCAGGAGAGGCCACTGGAAATCTAAAAAATATTGTGTACTTAAAACATTATTTATATGGTATTTTATATGTGATCAGGCTAAGATTAGATGCATAAAATACTAGGCATGCGCATTTGTAATGTTTAATTTACTTTTTAACTTAGTAACATTAACAACAACAAAAAAGCCAAAATGTTGTGGTTAAAACAATGCAAAGAACTGATCACAGTTATTATAACTTCATACTAAAGTTCAGTAAGAAACTCATGCACTGTCTTTGGAAAGGGAGTAGTTACACAAAGACAGCATATTTCTGCATCTGAGACTGACTGCTGAAAGGAACTTTGCTTGCCCTGTTTGTGACAGTGAGTTTAAAACTATTCTTAGACAAGTTTGCCTGTTTTTGAAGAGTTTAAAAATAAATCAAGTATTTAATACCCTAAGCCCACCAGTAAATTAAGGACCTTATTTTTATTGTGTGTAGGCTTATTTCATAAGTGGTAAGTGATGTGGTATTGTGTAATTGAGGCTACAAAGGATCACAAGACCTCTTCTTATGGGTCTAGTGGTATACATATCAGATAGATGGTAGTATGTGTGAGTGTGAATGTGTGTGTATGGAATGAAAGAACAACCATGGCAGGGCTAACCACCTGGTGGTGTGAACATTGGCTCTAAATGATTGCCACTGTTAAAGTGACACCCTGACCTCATGTGCAAAAATGGGGTTGTCGATAGATGGGTGGATTTTAGCAAGGGTGCCACTAACAAATTAAAAAAGAAACACATGATAAGATCATCCTTGTGTACAAAGCTGCAGTGCTGGACCAGGCAATAGGATGATAACCCACAAATGGTGCATAGCAACTCAAGTAGTTATTGTTAACAACTGAGAAATGCCAGCTGCATTTAGAAGAAATACCTGTCAGGTTATTAGTGATTCCTGTGTGTATAATGACAGTAATTGTGCTATTTAAGAAGACTTAGGTTACAAGTCATACTCTGAACATCTTCCTTTGGCATGGCAAAAACACCTCTCCCTTTTATTTGTTTTCATAGGGTCATAGGTTGGTACTAGGCTATTGGGCCTAGAGCCTATACAAGCCTAGCCATAACAATTTCCTGGCTATTTCTTCCCACAATATTTACTTCCCTGTTTGTTAACTAGGAAAGCTCACTGGACAAAGTGTCCCTATTTGGGGTAATCCACAAGCACTATTTGAGTAAGTGACTTACTCACAGTCACTCAGTAGGCATGTGGAGATAAAAGGAATCAGGAGCCAGGTCTCACCATGGCTGTTAGTGATGCTGGTGTTAGCAGTCTGTATTAAGAGTTAGCTAAAATAGTTAGTTATTATGGCAATTAGCACAGGAACTCATCACTGAAAAATATAGACTTGTCTGGAAATTAAGATTAAATCTTGGATCTGGGTTGGAGTCTGATCACATAATTCAAATGAAGCAGGAATATATAAGATAACATGCTTCTATATGAACTGAATAAACTGGGATTTATATTCAAAAGGAAGACAGCATAACTTACCCTATGAAGGGGAGAATGTCAAAACAGATAATATGCACAGCCTTGTCTGTTTGGATTAAACTTCTCCAAAGGCCAGTCAGTGACCGGTCCATTGTTAGTCCACCATATTTGCTTTTTTAAGTGGGGAGGGGGGATAGCAGCTGCCATTAAGTTCTTCCCCAGCCCAAAATCAGAGAAAAGTTTGTTATGCATCATTCATCCAATGGTCTAGATAAGAATCCTTAGTAAAGTCTGAACATCAGAATTCTGTGCTCTGGCAACTGTTTCTTTGTAAAATTACACTAAGGTAGATGCTCATGTGATTTGTGAAATAAGATGGACTTTTATTCTTTCAAACTGTTCTGCCTCATATTTTCATCATTAATCATAATAAACAGTGTAGTCTTGCTGTGTGACCCTCGTATTATATGTACTTATTCATTTTCTTTTGCATCACCTGAGAGTCATCACCAGTCCATTCTTCCCCCAAACAAGAACCCATCAGGGGTCTGTCATTCAGACAGCATCACGGTCTCACTCCCAGTCCCAGGAGCTCCTAACCCTTCCCTTGAAAGCTTCCTAGGGATGCTGATGCCTCCAGTCTATGGGGGAGGAGCACTCAATCTTCCCAGTATGACTGCTGTCTGATCTACATGGCTACAAAGTGGCAGCATTTCCCTTTGGCCTAGACACCATTGGCTGCACAACTCGCAGCCAAGACACTTCCCTCTCTCCAGGATGGGTGAACTGTGAACCACTCACTCACATCCTCTCACTACACTCCTTCCAGCTCCCATGCTCAGTAGCAGAACATCAGCCATTTTGGTCTCAGCTAGGGCTTTAATCCTCTGTGCCACAGGAAGTATATGTGTTTATTTTATTCATTTTAAATACACTACCTGTCTGAGGAGATTTATGTGCTCATGTCAAACATGTTTAATGCTGTGATTACTTATTTTGTAAGATCTTCATGCATTATAGGCAAAGTTTGAAAAATAGTAGCAGTTTTTGTTCTTATTGGATTGATTATGTTTTGACATCAATTGTCAGTTATGAACCAAAAAGGTGTTAAAGTCATGATTTCATAAATGCAGTTGTTTACAATAAAATTAATTTGAAGTGTCATTCCATGACAACATTCAATAGCTATGATTCCAATTATTTAACAAATAGTCCCCAATCAATTGCACCATGTGTTTAGTTTACAAAGCATGAATTCATTCGAAGACAGAAGAGCTAGCTTATATGCAGAAGTTTAAACGACTAAATGTATTACTATAAATAAAATAGCCTGACATAAGCTTACTAAACAAGATCTTTAACTAAAGCAAAAGTATAGATTTAACAATAGGCTCAACAGCTGACACATTTGCCTTTGCTACTTGGAACTGTTGTGTCCACCCAGTGCTTGGTCTCTTTTTTTGCAGTTTGGGCACTGCACTGGAGCATCAGGTGGTGTTACAGTCCTGAGGTACTGTCCTTCTGATGAAATGTTACTCTGACATCCCCTCTTCCTAAGGTGGCAGCAGCTGACCTAGATGTAAAAGATCCCATGTCACTTATGAAAAAGGTAAGGAAACCTAGCCTATGTTATGGCCAAATACTCCCTTAGATCTCTCATGAAAACAGAGACCAGGGAACTACTATAACTTACTCAGTCAACTTTAATGTATGCATAAACAAATCAGTAAATAAATACATACATAGATACAGTACAAACATACATACACATGTATAAACATATGCACATATTTTAAACTGCCGTGGAATCTTCTAGGTTGCAACTGAAAAGCAAAAAAAAAAAAAAAAGTATGTTTACATAAACAACAAAAACATATAATGTAATTACCTAGAAAGAGGGAAATAGTCTATGTAAGAGAACCTCATTTTTTTGTGAACAGTGTGAAAACCAAACACAATGAAATACAAAAATATTTAGCTAACTGTGTAAATGTTTTTGCTTCTGCATAGGAAAAACTAATCAAAGGCTGAAAGATAGAATTTCTTCACACCTATCAGAAATATGCAAAAAGATAGATACAAATGCTTTATTTAAACGTATACATCAATTAGGTGATAAGTTTTACATTTTTTATATTTGTTATTTTATATATTTATAGCCTTCTCTGATGTTGTTTATTTTTTAATTATTTAGTTATTTTACACAGTAGTTTTATCAATATATGTATTTATATAGATTTTTCTATAGTAGTTGTTTTAGTATAATGTTGTTGTGTCTGTCGACTTTTCCCGGTTAGGGGTCGCCACAGCGGAACTCCGGTCTGCTAATGATTGGCAGTAGATTTTTACATGTTGAGTTGCCAGCCCTGATGCACAACCTTCAATGAAGGTACGCCCATTCACGCATGTCTCCACACAGAAGACGCTCTAGCTGAGAATCGAACAGGACAATGTCTAACTGTGAGGTGACAATGCTAACACAGCACCACCACCGCAGTCGTTTTAGTATAATAGTTAATATTATATTTAAAATATATTATGCTGCAACAGCACTTTAAATCTTTATTATTTTATTATCTAATTATGATGTCATTTGACTTGATAGGCTGGCTGGGTATCATTAAATATATTTAAGTTGTGTGTGAAGCAAATTACTTTTACTGAGTATTGAGAAAGAGTTTATTTGACTGGAAAGTGCTGTGTTTTACTGTTTTGGGAAGATTAGAAAGAATATTGCATCATAATATGGAATTACTATCAGAAAAAAAGTAATGCCAGCTTCTTGTGGAGTGTAAAGCTAATAAATGTTTACAGAAGAAAATATATCAAACATATAATAAATATTCCACTCTAAGAAATTAGTCAAAGCAAAAAATGAACTTCAGAATAATTAAATATGAGGGAAGACAATATGAGAATAAGCTATCAAAATGTAAAAATAAAAAAAGATAATATAGCTACATTAACCTAAGATGCTTAATATGATGATGACAGTGGATGGGAGACCTATCACTGACCATAAAGTGATAGGTAATAAATTCAATAAATAATTCCTGTTATCCCTTTTCTTTTATGTTCTTACATTATGCCCCTCATTCTTAATTCCATCCTCCAATGTATTATTCTCATAAAAATGTTATTATTTAATGTGATAAGTCTCTATTTTATTACTTCTTTCATTTCATCTTTCTTCCATGTAAATTTTAATATCCTACTACATAACTATTCATAAAGAAGATATTCTTTCAACCATTCATTTATAACATTTACTAAGCACTTTCTTTGCCAATCCCTTAATTTCCTTTACATTTCATATCCTACACCATCTAGACCAGATATTTAATTAATATTTACTTTCCTAAGTACTTCATGTTATTAACTAATACTAATTTCTTTTTCAATTTCTTCCTTAACTCATTCTTGATTTTTTTAATTTCTACATTCTCTTATTTTCTTTGTTTTTACTCTTATATTGATTTTCTACATGCTGCACTATGCTACTCGCAATTTGTTCTTGTATTCTTTTTACCTCTCATTTACGTTTGTCATTTCCCTCATTATACTAGTTATCCTCCTTTACTATTTTATACAAACATGTAGACACGATTCCTGCATTCTCCCTTGTAAAGGATGTTAACATACTACAGGAAGGGCTAACACAGACAAATGACTGGTGCCAAAGCCACTTTCTAAAAACTAAACACAAAACAGTGCATCTTTATTCCCTTTGGCAAAGTAGAATTCCCCACTAACTACAGTTTTGACACCCCCCCCCCCACCAAGCTCAATCCCAGTGATGTGGGACCTAGGAACACAGGTAGATATCAATCTGAACTTTCCTCTGTGGTAAGGAAAGCATTCTGCATTGAGCACCTTATAAGTAAGGGCACCGCATCCAGGTATAAGGATGTTATACTCCCACTGTACTCAACCCTCATCAGACCACTACTAGAGTACAACTTTTGCATCTACCTCAACAGACACCTGTAGCAGCTGGAGAGACCACAGAGTTTCCTCACAAAGAAAATGCATGGCCTCCAAACTATGACATACATGGATAGACTAAAAATTCGGTCACTGTCCTCTGTATCATATAAATTGCTGAGAGGAGACTTGAGCCTGGCCTACAGTGCAGTCTCTGACCTTGCCCTGATGGATATGCTTCATATACACAAATCTAATGGCACAAGAGTCACTCACTCTAGGGATCATAACCTAGCTTGTGACATTAACAGAACATGCCATAGAGACAAATATGTCTCCCAGAGACTGCTGCTCCTCTGGAACAAACTTCCAGTTCATGTGAAGCAGAGCTCCTCACTGACCCTATTCAAGTGCAACCTAGAACAAATGGATGGGAGACCACAAATTCACCCCGGGGGTGGCACCCATGTCCCTCATGGAAATGAGATGTCAGTGATGACTATAGATTAGCTCTGCAAAATACATTCTCTTAATAAGGACAGATGGGGCAATTTGGGATTAACATGGCTAGGCTTGTAAAGGCTCTATGGCCCCTAGCCTAGTAACCTCCTATGAACCTAAATGATATCTCTGCTTAAACAATAATGTCTTAAGTGTTTCTTGACTTCTTTTATATAATTCCTTTACCATATGATAATATTCTTTTGTGTTCATCTCGTATTTGTGCAGTATATTTCTATATATCTTTCCATGCTTTACTTTCTCTTCCTTTCTTATATCATCCTACCATTGAAAAAGAACACCGTTTATACATTTTTTTTAATTCAATCCCCCATTAAGACTGATTTTTACAAAGTCCTTCGTGGTTATATGATCTCTCCATAATTGCAATGCTTCCCACTGTATCCCATAACTTTCTTTTATCCCCTAAATGCATGTTGCTAAGTGATCCTAAAAACCTGTTTCTACTATTTCACTATCTACTTCACCCAAACCTTCAGATAGTAAAAAATAGGTCTACTGATTTTTATTCCACACAAATAAATTACCATATCTTATCACATTTTATATTTTTAACATATTTCCCTTACTCATATCCACAAAAGTTAACCTTCCCATCCTTACCAATGTTGCATCTAATATTTTTACTTAGGTTCATAAGTAGGTACTAGGCTATTGGTCCTAGGGCCTATATAAGCCTAGCCAAAAAATGTACCCTGGTTTTCGCCACCCAAGAAAATTATTTCCCTGTGCCCCTGTCGAGCAGAGCCACAGAAGTGATCCCTGGGGTGAATTTCCCATTTCCCATCCAATCATCAAGATTTGTCTTGAAGAGTCCTAATGAGGAGCTCTGTTTGACATAGATAGGTAGTCTGTTCCAGAGTATGGGAAGTCTCTGGGACAGGAATCTATCCCTCCAGCATGCTCTGTTTATTGTGGTGACAAGGTTTAGGTCCCTAGAGCGTGTAGCTCAGAGGGATTGGGATTTCTTTGAGCATATCCAACAGCTCTGGGTTTGACATAGCTTTGTATGTTAGGCAGAGATCACCCCTGAGTAGGCGATATGCGATGGAGTAAAGTTGTAGTTTTTTGAGACAGTCTGTGTAGGGCATCTGTTTGAGGCCAGTAATCCTCTTTGTGAGGTATTTCTGTGGTCTTTCCAGTTGTTGTAGATGTCTTGTGAGGTACATACCAAAAGGGATGTTGTACTCTATAATGGGTCTAATGAGTGATGAGTAGAGGGGAACAATGACCTCTTTTTTTCTGGATGAGAATCCTTTTGTGATGAGATGAGCCACGTAGAAGGATTTCCTGACCACTGTGGCGATGTGATTAACAAAGGAGAGACTACTGTCCACCTGTGTCCCAAGGTCTCATCACATTTTTGGCATTAAGTAGACTACCAGCTATGTGGTAGTTCATGGGTACAGAGTTTTTACCAAAGGGGATGATAATACACTTTTTGGCATTGAGCTTCAGGCCATGGCTTTGACACCAGGTATCTGTCTCAGTGAGGCCCTTTTGTAGTTTGTCCACATTGTTAGGAGTTTCGATTATGGCTCCTAGTTTGCAGTGATCTGCAAACTTTGTTAGCCAAAGACCTTCTGTGTTAGCCTGCACTTCAGAGAAGTAGATACCAGACAGGAGAGGACCCAGGACTGAACCCTGTGGTACTCCACTTGTCACTGGTCTGAAGGCGGATTTGGAATCTGCTACTTTCACAGTGTACATTCTGTCTGTGAGCCAGTTGGCAACCCATCATGTGACATAGGGATTTATACCTAGTTTAGTGAGCTTATCTATAATTCCAGAGTGGGGGATGGGTTGAAAGCCTTGGCAAGATCTAGATAAGCTGTGTGAACCATTTTACCCTCATCTGTGGCTTTGGAGACTGCTTCAAAGAAGTCAATCAGGTTTAGGAGACATGATCTGCCTTTTACAAATCCAAACTGGGTAGAGTCCAAAGTTTGGAGATTACTAATGTCTTTGTTTATGAGTTCATGATGATATGTTCCATGGCCTTGCAGACCAGGCTCATCAGGCTAATGGGGTGGTAGTTCCCGGGGTCCATCGTGGCTCCCCCTTTGTGGAGTGGGATAACCGTTGCGGTGCACCATTCAGTGAGTACAAAGCCTGAGGTGAGGCTATGATTAAACACGGTACTTAGGTAGGGTGCCAGTTCATTCAGTAGTTCATGTAGAACGCAGCCTGGGATATTGTCAGGTCCCATGGATGCTGTGTTCTTGGCTTTGGAGAGTGTGTTTTTTACTTGTGCAGCCGTGATTATAGGAACTTTGCATTCTTCTGGTATAGAGATGGGCCCTCTAGAAGGTGAGAGGGGGGTAAAGTTAGCACTGAACCTATCTGCTAGGATGTTGGCAATATCAGTTGGTTCTGTATATTTAGTGCCATTGTGCTGTAACTCAGAGCAGATCTGAGTGTTCTCTTTGAGATTCTTGACATAACTATAGAATGCTTTGTGGTTGTCTTTAGAGTCAGTGGCAATTTTGTTTTCGTAACTAGCTTTGGAGGATTTTATGAGGGATCTCAACTTCTTACTGAAGTTGATCAGGAGTTCATCCAGTCATGGGATTTTACTCTTTTTTGCAACAGTTTCTTTCTTCTGTTGTAGAGTTTGTTTATGGCAGAAGACCACCAGATTGGCTTCTTTTTTTTGGAAGCTAAGATTTTGGTTCTATTAGGGATAGCATGATCCATGCACTCATGTAAGTGCTTATAAAGTGCATTTGTGTAGGATTCAGCAGTCATACCTCTGTTGTCCGCCTGCATGGGTGTCATGAAGTGTCCACTTCTGTCTTAAGAAGTGTGAAGTTGGCTTTGGAGAAGTTTTTTTACGATGGTTTCCTTAATTGGGGGTGGTGGTGGGAAGTGGATGTCTAGGCTGATTAGCTTGTGGTTGGATCTGACCAACGAGGAATTGACCTCTGGTGTGGAACACCAGTCTCCATGTTGGTAATGACCAGGTCCAGGATATTGCTGACCGTGGTGGGGGTGTGAATAAGTTGATCCAAGGCGTTGGAATTTATGAATTCTAGAAAACGTTGAGCAAAAGAGTTGGTACACTAGTAGTTTTCCCAGTTAATGGTGGGATAGTTGAAATTTCCTATTATTAGGGTGTTGGGTTGTACCCTAATACTTTCCAGTGTATCAAGAAATGAGGAGTGGGAATCCTGGGGCATGGTGGGGGGTCCGTAGCAAGTTACAATTTGAATTGCGGTCTTGCCCAGAGTTAGTTGCACTTGGATAATCTCAGATGCATTATGCTGCACAACTAGCCTGGAGGTGTGGATATCCTTAATGAATATGGACATGCCTCTGCCTTTAGTGCTTCATTCTGGGTTAGGTGGCCGAAAGGTATGGTATGAATTGTAGCCTGGTAATGCAGGGGTGCTCTCTGGAGCTTTGTACCAGGTCTCTGTCACTGCACAGATGTCGATGTTCTACATTTTAAGAAGTGCCTCGAGTGAGTGCATTTTGATGTTTAGACTTCTAGCATTGAGTAGCATTACCCTCAGATTTTTTATACTGTTTTTTTATACAATACAGCTATTCCAGGACAACATTCACTTCCTAAATTCCATCTTATTTTTCTATTCTATAATTTTTCTGTTTGGAGTCTTTCTTCACTTATCAGAAATCGTACATCCTCTATATGAATACAATCTATATCTCATTCAATACACCAATCTAGTATCCTTCTCCTTTTCCTTCTTATAGTGTTAATAATATTATTCATATTTACTGAAAGCACTCTAAAATTATTACTTTTTCTTCAGTTTTAAGTCTGAGAGAAGCATTTTCTTTTCTTAATTTTTCTTTCCCCAGTACAACTATTCCATGATTCTGAGAAAAAGATTTTTCACTTTTTAATTAACCAATACATATCTAAAACTACTCCTTACCTTTCTTTTTAGTATACAAATGGGAGTGCAGCATGAAATCTTAATTTTCTACTTGCATGATTTTGTTGTACCCCTTTCACCTCACCACACTTTTAAAAACGTAGTTTCACATTTTGACCCCTATAAACATAGACACAGACATGCAGAACAGACACACACACACCTGAAATCTGGATGCAGAGTCCATTAAAAATAAACAGCAGTCCCGATGCAAAAGTCCCATTTTAAGCAACAGCTCAAGTCCCATTAAAAATAAGAGATCCAGTGCAAAAGTCTTGAATCTGGTTGCAGAGTTCCATATTAAAAATAAGCAGTCCCAATGCAACCTGTTTCAAAGCAGCAGCTCGGCGCTGGAATGAACATGCATGCATGCAATGCCTCTAGTTCTGTTCTGAGCATGCACAAACTGCAGACCTTGACTTAAGAAGCATGAAGTTGGCTTTGGAGAAGTTTTTTATGGTGGTTTCCTTAATGGGGAGGGGGGTGGGATATGGATGTCTAGGGTGATTAGCTTGTGGTCGGACCTGACCAGCGAGGAGATGACCTCTGGCATGGAGCATCTGTTACCCATATTGGTAATGATCAGGTCCAGGATGTTGCTACCCCTGGTAGGGGTATGGTCCAGGGCATTTGAACTGATGAATTCCAGAAAACGTTGGGCAAATGAGTTACTACACGAGTAGTTTTCCCAGTTGATGGAGGGGTAGTTGAAATCTCCAAATATTAGGATATTGGACTATATCTTAATATTGTCCAGTATATCGAGAAACATGGAGTGGGCATCCTGAGGCATGGTGGGGGATCTGTAACATGCTACAACCTGAATTGCAGTCTTGCCCAGTGTTAATTGTACTTGGATAATTTTGGAGTCATTATGTTGAGCAACTAGCCTGGAGGTGTGGATATCCTTTATGAATATGGACACACCTCCTCCTTTAGTATTTCGGTCCGGGTTGGGTGGCCAAAAGGTGTGGTAAGAATTGTAGCCTGGTAATGCAGAAGTGCTCCCTGGAGCCTTAAACTAGGTCTCTGTCTTAAGGAGAGCCTCGAGTGTGTGCATTTTGAGGTTTAGACTTCCAGCATTGAGTAGTATTACCCTTAGATTTCACTTGTTTATGTCTACTATGGTGGTGTGTTTGACATTTGAGCCTTGCCTAAAAAAGGCACTATATGGGCAGCAAGAGGCTTAGCCAGTATCCAGAATCCCAGTGGTGACAGGTGCAGGCCATCTCTGGCAAAGCATCATGGCCTCTTGATCATGTCATCCCAGGCAGACAGGTACTGGATCCCCTTGGAATAACACCAGAATCTTAGCCAATTGTTGAAGTCAATCATTTTGTCCTTGCACTGTGGTATAATTCTGGGTGATGGCAGGATGCTACTCAGGGCTACTGTCATACCTGCCTGGGCCACATGGTCAGATAGCTCTTCCATGTCTCTTCTCATGTAGTCCAGGGAGGTATGTCTCAGGTAATTCACTCCAGCATGGACAATGACGGAGTCATACTTGTAACTGTTGGGGAGTGACCTAAGTGTATGCATTATATGGTGGATCCTGGCAACCATCAGGCAGCTGACAGTGACTTTCTCCTTGTTCAGCCTGGTGACGGGGATGTCAGTGTGCCTGACTATAGAGTCACCAGTGACTAGTGTGCTGGGTACATTGTTTTGCCTTATTGGCTGAGGTTGAGTGGCACACTGATTTTGTGGGCTATGTGTCATTTGGGTAGAGTTGGAGGGTGGTGATTGCTTGTGTTTCAGCTTTGGAGGTCTCTGTTTGGGCAGATTTTTATTGAGAACCTCTGTGAAGTAGGTGTGCATGTTTTGTATTAATATGTGTAGGTTTGGGAGGTGCAGGTTTTGATGGACTATGTGTTGAGTGTGGTGTGGTGTTTACCTTCTCCTCTTGACTGTCCAGTCCAGTCTTGGATTGAGAGAGATTGGCTTCCAGTTTGGCTATATAAGTGCATCTCTCACAGTTTGTAGTGTTGGGTGGTAGAAGGAGAGGGTTGTCAATGTACATGAGGCAATTGCTACATTGCCCCAAGATGCCCAGATTCATCAGGTGGACAGGAGCTGACTTTTGGACATACCTGGTTAGTGCTTATTAATATAAGTACTGGGAGCTGATTTCCTCTTGATTAGTGAGGAAAGTTGAGTGCTGCAGTAATTTGTAGATTATTTAATGCTTGCAGCAAGAGTTGGACAAGTGCGGAGCACCAGGAACAGTTATGAGTGTTAAAACTAGAAGATTGGCTGGTTTAAGGTTACAGAAACAATTCTGAGTGCTAAATCTAGAAGACTGGCTAGTTTTAAGGGAACAGAAACAGTTTTGAGTGCTAAAACTAGAAGACTAGAGTTTTTAAACAGAAAGATGAAAGGAATAGAAATAGCCCAAAATGGCCAATAAAACTACAGATTCTGAACTGAAGCCACTCCTCCAGGTGACAGATAGGCTGTGGCAAAGCTCACCACTCTCACTGATGAACAGAGAAGCCTCCCTCTATCTCAGAAAGGTCTGGGCAACACAGAAACTTACAAACAGCCCAGAATTCAGCAAAATCTGAAAACCGGACTCTACTAGCTCTAGAAAGGTGAGAAAGAAGTATAGAGAGAGGATATTTTTTTTGTTTTTTTCAAAGATTAGAGCAGATACAAGTAAAAAAACACTTTTAAAGCAGGAAAAGGCTATCACACTTGAGTGTGTAGCCCTTTACAATTAAACAGATGAAAAATCACTTAAAATGATCAGTTAAAGTGCAACAATGTAAGAATTAAAAAAACAGTTCAAATAAGTAGCACAGTTAATAAAAAATGGTTGGAATAATGCAGCTATCAAAAATAAACAACAAAAAGCAAAACAGAGGTAATTAATCTACTCAGTCTCTCTTTTTTTCTCTCTGTCGCTGTTGTAGAATGTTTAGTGCTGGTAACACTTTTGTGTACTACAGTAATTGCTACAAAAAAGTCTGGTAGAGTTCTAAACTAAAAAGCTAGTAAAAGTGCAGGAGAAAAAAGAACTAGCAGATCTAAGAGAAAAATTGAAGAGCAGAATTTGGCACCACAGTCCTGGATACAGCAAATCTGCATCTGGACTAGACTAGTTACAGGAAAGGCGGGAAAAGCGCAAACATGGGCTTTTAAACCAGAAATTTGAGAGAGATGGAAAAACTGCCCAAATGGCCAATAAACTTACAATTACTGGGCCAGAAACCACTCCTCTTGTTGGTAGATAGGCTACGTAGTGCTTACCACTCCCACTGACAAGCTAGAAGGCTTCCCTCCAATACAGAAAGGCTTGGGGGGCTCAGAAGCTTACCAACAGCCCTGGATACAGCAAATCTGTATCTGGACTAGACTAGTTACAGGAAATGCCGGAAACAAGATTAGATTTTTTTTTCCAGAAAGCAACTAATACAACACTAAAAACAATTCAAATCAGTGCAAGCTAGCAAACTTGAGTGTGTAGCAGTATTAAAGCAAATACAGTTTAAATAAACACAATTTATTCAAAATGTATTCTGAACTAAATTCAACTCTGAACAGTCAAAAAGTGCAAAAAATAGACTTATCAACTGAGAAGCACACTCAGTCAGAACACAAGCAGAGAGATTTTTTTTTTGTTAGTAAAGTGCAAAGGGAGGAGCAGAAGATAATTCAAGATTAAGAACCTAAGTGGGTTGGCCTTCTAAAATGTTCTCTCTGTATCAGATAGAATGAACACTAGTCTGGGAGGAGTGTCCCAGATCAAATTTACAGTAGGGGCGGGCAACTGCAAAGCCACCAACTATAACAACCAGTTTCAGAACAAACGAGAAAACAGCAAACAAAGTCAGCAAATATATAAAATAATTCAGTCATGCAAAAAAATTAAGACAATGCAGAACTCTGAAAAGTTAAAGTGCCAAGGAATATACTTATCAGACTGAGAAACAATCCAGTCACACAAGGCAATTCTAACAGTGTACGCAGGAATTTACAAATAGGGACTATTTTTAAATCAGCAAGCCTTGAAACAATCAGATAAAAGCTGTTAGACCAGTTTTATAAACTTTAACACCACCACAGGAATGGGGGTGGGGGCAGTTTCAGAACAGATGAGAAAACAGCAAACAAAGTCAGCAAATATATAAAATAATTCTGTCAGGCAAAAAATTAAGACAATGCAGAACTCTGAAAAGTTAAAGTGCCAAGGAATATACTTATCAGTTTGCTTGAGAAGCACTCCAGTCAGAACACAAGGAGATTTATTCTATTTTTATTTATTTTACATTTGTTGACTGGGATAGTCCGACTGGATACATGTTCATTTTCAGTGGAGGCCCGGGGAGAAAAGCTTCAAACATACATACAAAAAATAAAATAGTTCAAATATACATATAATGCACAGTTAACAGTCTCAGGTGCAGACAGCAAGATTATACATACAATTGTGAATAATAATTTGAAGTAATTGACTAACAAGGAACACAACTAAGATTGCAAGAAAGAAAAGTTAGCACACACTGATAGAGAAGAAGTTAGTCAGGACTGGAACAAGGATTTGACCATTGTGTTGTTAGATACTGTTTAAGACTCTTTTTAAATTGGGTCAGGGAGGATTCTAGAGTAAGGTTAGCAGGAAGTGAGTTCCAAATTTTACCAACCGAGTTGGCAAACAGAGTTTCCAGCTGAGTTGTTGGTTGTAGATATTTGGACCAGTAGTTTATTAGATGAATGAAGTGGCCTAGGATTACTATAGGGGTTGATAATGTTTTTGAGTGAAGGAGTATTTTTGAGATAGTTTAGAACTTTGTGTGCCACTATACGTTGATTGTACTGAAGTAGGCTATGCAGTTCAAGCCAACCAAGATGATTTGGGTTAAGATAGTGGTGCGTTCTATAGGGCATTCCAGTGGCAAATCTAGCAATGTGGTTATAGAAGCTAGACAGCTTATTAAGTTCAGCTTTATTCAGTTTAGCGAATAATGGGGAGGCATAAAGAAGGGTAGAGAGTAGGAGAGAGTGGGCAGTTCTAGCATGTGGCGAAAGGTTTAATCTTGTATAACGAGCCAAGTTTTTTTATTAAGGGATTTAATAGTTTGGTTAACATGCAAATCAAATTTGAGGTTGTTGTCTACAATTACACCTAAAAGTTTTGTGTAGGCCTCAGGGGAAATAGTAGTACCATTATTGGATTTTATGGAAAAGGATAGCACAGCTGATTTATGTGTAGGGGAGAAAAGTAGATGCTTTGTTTTGTTAGGGTTTAAGATAAGACATAGATCCGAGAACCAATTTTCAACTGTGTTGAAAGTGTTCTGGGATAAGGTCAGTAAGTTTGTCTGGTTGGTGGCTGAGCAAATTAACATGGAATCGTCCGCATATTGAATACAGGTTGCAACTGGGATAACAGCATAGAGGTCATTAATAAAAATAGAAAATAGAAGGGGTCCTAGTATAGAGCCCTGGGGGAGTCCTAAGTGTTAGGTAGAAGGCTAGATAGTTTGGCCTGACAAAGGACAGCCTGTTGTCTACCACTCAAATAAGATTTGAACCATTTTAGAGCAAGGTTATCTAAGGAAATGGTTTTCAGTGTTTGGATGAGAAGTTGGTGGTTAACCATGTCAAAGACCTTGGAGAGATCTAGAAAGAGGGCTGAGGAAAGTTTATTGTTATTTCAGTTCTGGTTTATGGCATTAGAGAAATAAAGGAGGGCTGAGGTGGTACTATGATAAGGCCTGAAGCCATGCTGAGTGTTTGCCAGCAGATGGTTCTGAGTAAGATGGTGCAACAGTTGTTTGTGGATACACTTCTCCATGATTTTGGCCAAGGGTGAAAGAATAGCTATGGGTCTGAAATTGGACAGCTCAGTGGAACTGCCACCTTTATGAAGTGGGATGACATGGGATGTTTTCCAGATGGAGGGGATGGTGGCTTCTGTTATGGTTCTATTGATTAAGATGGAGATGGGGAATGCTATGGTATCTGCCACTTTTTGGAGGTACTCTGCAAGGAGAAGATCAGCAGATAGGGTAGTTGCTTTTAGTTTTTTGAGTAGGCCATGGATAAGTGACGTGGAAACTGGTAGGAAGCTGAAGGATAGTTGGGAACCAGACATGGTTATATTTGAGTTAGAACAACTAGGGGATAGTTGACTAGCTAGAGCCTGGATAGTTTCAGTAAAAAAACTATTAAAGGCATTAGCAGTGTCCTTCGAGAGTTTATGGATTGAAGCTGAGGGGCTTGGAGTAGTAGTTTGTCTTGAGTGGAGTAGTTTATTTATACCTGCCCAGAACATTTGAGGGTTGTTCTGATTTTTCTGTTGAAGATGACAGTAAAAGTTTTTTTTATCTGATATAATGGATTTTTTTGTTTCATTCCTTAGCTGCTGATATTTAGTTTGATCTAGAGGGGATTTTGTATTACACCATATGGCCCAAGCCCTGTTCCTGAGTAGGATTTTTGATTTGGTATCTTTTGAAAGCCACTTTGCTACTTTTGTTTTAGTCCTAATTGTTCATGCAGGAGCATGAGAGTCAAGGATGGCAAGGAATTTAGAGTTAAAGTAAGAAACAGTTTCTTCCAGAGGTGATTGTTTTAGGACTGACCAATAACAGAGTTTAAGTTCATTTTGGAAATTGATGTGGTTGAAATTTTTATTTCTTACTGTTTTGTAGGTGGGCTGGTGGGGATTGTCGGCTTAGTGTTTAATTATAAATGTGGGGAAGTGATCACTTAAGTCACCTGGGAGGATCCTTGATTTATACATGTTGGCTATTGATAAGTATCCAGTCTAGTATACTTTCTTTGTGGTTGGGCTTCCCTATCCTGGTGGGGGAGGATATGGTCTGTGTAAATCCATATAGGTTTACATGGGTGGAAGGAGTCTCTGAGGAACAGGTATTCCAGTCAATATTGAAGTCACCTAGAACAATAGTTTCTTGGGGGTAGTTACTAGATAACCAACAGAGGATGTCTGCTAGGGCATTTGTGTTATTACCTGGAGAGATATACACAGCTACAATATTTAAGCATTTATTTTTGTTAATTTGGAGTTTGGTAGAAAGAATTTCTGCATTATTAACTTGGGGAGGTTGTAGGGTGTCCATGATAACATTTAGTGTATTTTAAAAAAGTACAGCTAGCTCACCTTCTTTTCTATTAGTGCAGTCCAGTCGTAGAATGTTGTACCCAGGAGGTAATACCTCAATATCTTTTGTTGATGGTTTTAGCCAGGTTTCTGTTAGACAAAGTATGGTGGGGGAATGAAGTGCTAAGAGGGCATGCAGGCTATGTACCTTGTTATTTATGCTTCTGATGTTTAGGTGACACATAAGGAGTGAAATAGAGGGCCTAGTTATAGATGGTGAGATAATGGGGTTGATATCAGTGAAATTAGAGCAATCAGAGGAGGAAGGACCAGGGTTTGGGTGGATGTCTCCATCCAAAATGAGGTTGCAGTGTAGGCTAACCATTAGCTTTAAGAGTTTGCAAATTAGTTTGTGATAGTTTTTGGTTTTGGGGTTGATGTATTTGGACTTAATATGATAATAGTTTTTAGATGTTAAGGAGTTGTGTGTAAGGTTGTGAAGGCTGCCAGCCTAGCCAGATAGAATTTTATAGATAATTCTATCATTTGTAAATATTAATGCAAGGCACAGGCTTGTTGTCTTAAATGGAAAAAGCTGCTGTTAGATGTGGAACTGCAAAAAAGAAATGTACCAGCAGTGCTCTCTGCTGACCAAGTGAAACATGTTGTCATCCTTTGATCTAAAGTCTGCTCCAGGTGGCCTAGGTGAAGACATTCTTTCAATTGTTTTAACCAAGAGTTAACTTGCTAGAGTTAAACATGCAAATGTATTTTTATTGCTCTGTTTCCTGACCAGCTGCAAGATAACACAAGGAGATGTTACGAATGTAAGTGTAGTTTCTATAGCCTGGGAACCCATGGAAGTGTTAAGAATGATGTAATGGGAACCAGGAATGTGATTTTAAAAACAGGGAGAATCAGAGATTAAGCATTTTTGGCTTGACCATCCAACTCATCAGCATTCTGCCTGTTTCTATATGTAAGTTATCTTAGACTTGTGTTTTCTCTTAGAAATAGTTAGAAACTAGAAAGATTAGACTGTTTTTTCTGTGATGTCAGAACTGTACTACTGAATTATTTTAAGTATTTCTCTGTGATCTCTGAACTCCTGACTAGCACTGTGTAGTAAGAAGTATTGTCTTGTGTTTTATTATTTATTATTAAATAATTTTAAACTTTTCAACTGTGGCTGTTTTGTGTAGAGGTAATTTAAGCTCTAGAGTACATTGCATATTTATAGTGATTACTGTACCAAGTCACTCTAATAAGCCTTGACTGTTTAGGTATACTATCAACTGGAAAATAATATTGCACAGTAATAATTTGACACCTTTTAAAGGGCCTTCGGGTAGCTGATAAATATTAGCTGGGTGGTGGCAGTAATTACTACCATATAGTCTGGGTAAAAGATGCACAGCTGGAGAACCTGTGTCAGCCTTCCCCAGAAGTGTCTGTGTGGTTGTATAAATTCTTATCACAAAGTGTGTGTGTGTGTGTGTGTGTGTGTGTGTGTGTGTGTGTGTGTGTGTGTGTGTGTGTGTGTGTGTGTGTGTGTGTGTGTGTCAGCTACTTGGGCAGGGACATGAAGCACTGGTTGGACAGAGAGGGTGATGGAGATTTTAGCTTGCCCAGCTGGCTGAGATCTGGACCCTATAGCTGTGCCAGTAGGGAGTCTTATTGGGGACCTGGAGAGCAAGGGCATGATCAGCCCTGGACTAGCTATTATCTCTGTGTGCTCTTAAGGGAAATTGCACTTTACTGTGTGTATTTGTTCTCCTTTCCTCCTATATGATATGCCCCTCACTGTTAGTGGTGAGGATTGAGGCTCCTTGATTGCTAGGCCATGGCACGGGCATCACAAGGGTGATTAATTAAGTGAGCTTTCATGAATGATTCTATTGGGGTAGCTGTGTGGCCTTTGGGGTAGTGAAATCCTGTGTATTGCTGATTTTCATAGAAGTTAAGGAGATATGGAATGAGCGTCAAGGGCAGCAGAGAAAATGATAATAGTTTTATTTTAGGGAGTGAAATTGAGAGTGGCAAAGACATTGTAACAGTATTATATTCTAACAAGGATATGTGAGAGTGCTTAGGAAGGTAGGGCAGGTAAGCAGGGTGGGTTTACTGAGGTAGCTGGCATAGAATGGCTGCTGCACTAGTGGGTGTGGTTTGTATTACTATAAATTTAGCAGTACTGGGGGCAGTTGGAATTTGGGGACAGGGTGGGGTGCGAAGTGAGCCCAAGTGTAGCAAGGGTGAGAAGATCGGGGCTAATCCAGAGCACAAGGTTCATAGAGCTTGTAACAATAAGGTAAGCAAAAAAAGGGACTGAAATGCTCTATTATTTCATAGATCAGTAGAAACTGTTAGCGTTTTTAGTTTTTGAATGTTTCAATGAAAACTGTTAGCATTTTCTGTTTGAGTGGACTTAGATACTCTGCATTAGGTTTATTAAGCTAATCTAACACTAGTTATAGTCAGAGTGAAGGTAAATAATGACTTGTAGCCTTGAGGAATTTCCTTAGCATTAGCTACTGGGGGTGGTTAATTTTAGTGGATTTCGCTTTTAAATTAAGCTTTTTGGGGGTGGGATAATCATGCTGTAGACCCAGTTTAACTTAAGAGTGTTAACAGATAGGAGTTAGAGATAGTACCCTTGTTAGGTTTTTAATTCACAAGGGACAGGCAGAAAAGTTTTCTGTTAGTTCAGCTGGGTGGTGTCCTTCTAATGTAGTAAGCCTTACAGGATGGGAGCAGATAGAAGGGGAAGCACCTGGTGAGGGATAAGATAAGTTAGAAAAGAATACCAGTCTCCACTCTTGCAACACTTAGACATGTTCTTCAATCAACAGGG
The DNA here is from genome assembly GCF_019279795.1 of Protopterus annectens. Taxonomy (NCBI): domain Eukaryota; kingdom Metazoa; phylum Chordata; order Ceratodontiformes; family Protopteridae; genus Protopterus; species Protopterus annectens. Next base: position 1,610,296,284 of record NC_056732.1, on the reverse strand, counting down.
CAACAGTTATCAGCAATAGCATGTACTATACAGCCTTATGCAGCACGATAATATATTATATCTAATTGCAAGGAAGATTAATGTAGTAAGTTCCCTATGTAGTTCTGACTACTATCCCACAAATACTTGTATCTTTAACAGCGTCTCAACTTTATGTCTGCCAAAGCACATCACTTTAAATATCAACAATGAACTAAGTTTCTGACAAACACTACTTGTATTATTACATGGTTAGGCTTTAAGGCAACCAGAGCAAGTCCCAATCATAAACAGTCATATACAATGCAGTCTGTATGTCCATTAGGTAGTACAGAGCTTCAGAACCTTCAAATGAAGGCAGATTCAACAGTGTTTTCACTTTAAGGCTACCGCAGGTCGCAAACAATATCATCAGTATGTATTACAGTCTTGACATAATATCATGTATAGAGTCAGTAATTGCTCATAAGATTCTTAACTGAACATTGAGTTTAACAGATCAACCAAAACATAGGAAGTTCTACTAATAAAAACAATTAAAGTCTTACATCAAACACTATTGAACAGTATTACATACCACGATTGCAGAAAGGCAGCTGAGTGGGTCCTGAAGCACTAGGGATTTGAAAATGGTGGTTACAGTGGGAAGCTTAGGTAACCTCACCTCCGTAGCTGGGCAGGGGGAGAGGAACTGGAGTGTGATAGGCTAATCCAGAGCACAAGGTTCATAGAGCTTGTAAGAATAAGGTAAGCACAAAAGGGACTTAAATGCTCTATTATTTCATGGATCAGTAGAAACTGTTAGATTTCATTGAAACATTCAGAAACTAAAAGCACTGTTAGAATTTTCTGTTTGAGTGGACTTAGATACTCTACATTTAGCTTTATTAAGTTAATCTAATACTAGTTATAGTCAGCTACCGGGGATGGTTAATTTTAGTGGATTTAGCTTTTAAATGAAGCATTTGGGGTGGGCTAATATTGCTGCTGACCCAGTTTAGCTTAACATTAGTGCCAACAGATAGGTGTTAGAGATAGTACCCTTGTTAGGTCTTTAATTCACAAGGGACAGGCAGAAAACTTTTCTGTTAGTTCAGCTGGGTGGTGTCCTTCTAATGTAGCAAGCCTTACAGGATGGCAGCAGATAGAAGGGGAAGCATCACGATAGTAGAAGAGCAGCCAATTGGGTCCTGAAGATTAATGACCATTTGTGATTTCTGCATGCCAGAGAGTCTCATAATAATTATACAATCTATTTCTCAAAGAGGGAGGATATAGATCAGAGTGTAAAGTGTATGTGCTAGATCTTTAAGAAGCATGCGAGGCTGTACGTGCAAGTATAAACTCCAGACACATGAATTCCATAGTGCCATTTTGAAGGAGCAGCCAGGTACTTAGCATGCATAGCCATAGTCACTAATTTGTATAGAAGTTACTTAAATAAGTCTTTACAATTATGTGTTTGTATATGATAAAGCTGCTTGAACAAAACCCACAAAAACTTGTTTATTTGTGTCCTAACACAGATGCGAGTCCCTTGCCCAGAAAATATAAAAAAATATAAACTACTTCCATTGGTAACTGGCTTTTTTCATAAGTTAACAAAAATCTTTCCGTTAAGTTTTCAGTCTCAAATGTTGACAAAAATATATCTTTTCCCCAAATTAATTAAGGGTCTTACGCCTTTGGCTTCAAAACCTAAATGTAATACTAAATTGTCCCAAACAAAATATCTATTATTTTTTCTTTCTTCTTTCTTATCTGAATAACTAACATTTTTTTTCCTTTTTAGCAAAGTTTACAGTACCTTTTGTTTTTCCAACTGTATCAGCTTTTCCAAATTGTATACCACATGTAACTTTAGATTCATCCTATTCATGATTCATTTCCTTTCAACCCCAACCTTTTCCATCATTCCAACCACAATATCTCAGACTCCTCTTCAGAACCACTTTTGCTCAATAACCAACCAGTTTATTATCAGGCAAACATCCAAAAGCAATTTCAGTTACAACAACAACGTCTTCAAAATCATAAGGTTGAAATTCAGTTAAATGATGGCTATTTGTAATATGCAGATGCATATTTTATTTTATTTATTTATTTAACATTTGTTGACCAGGAAAGTCCGACTAGGTTCCACAGATCCTGTTTTCAGAGGAGGCCCGGGGAGAAATGCTCCAGAAGCATGTCTTTAGAAAGTGGGAGGAAACTGGAGTACCCAGAGGAAACCCACGCGAACGCAGGGAGAACATGCAAACTCCACACAGAAGGCACCCCAGCCGAGAATCAAACCGGAGAACCTCTTGCTGTGAGGCGACAGCATTAACCACTGCACCACTCACTGCCCATATTAACAGTTTTCTGTCCAAGTGACAGAACCACCCTATTATCACCAATAAAACAACTCTCTTTTCCCTCCATTACAGCACAGCTTATCCTAGCTGGGTTAGCAATGGGAACAGAAGCAGAAAATGCAGCAGCCGAAACATTCCCTATCAGAATGAAAAGATTTAGGGGATGTTTCCTGATGCCCTAGACAAATTTCCCCTAGCAGTATACAGTATATACCACCTCAGGTCTCCCCTGAAAAAAGGCTACTAGCTTAGTGTGACTAACCCAGTCAAAGGATAAATAAAATAAATAAAAATAAATATCAAAAGTAAAATTAAAATACTGGTTATTGCTTGTTGAGGTATTAGTGCATCTGCTCCCTTTTTATTTGGAGGTACTGGAGGATAATGCTCTTCCTGATTTTTTCACAAGTGGTTGTCTTTTAGATAGTAAAATTAGTCTAGATTGTTGTAAAATATAAGACAGCCAGCACTTATGTATTAAGACATTCTTCTAGTCTAAAAAGAATTATAATCAGTGTATATATTGCAGAAACGGTCAGATTAAAGTTGTAAGAAATATAAAAGAGATAGTGCTAAAACTCAGGGCAAAATGTGGAGTATTGTCCCCTTTGGAAAACACCAGTCATCTACAACCTCAGTGCAGTTAGTAACCCACACTGCACAGACATTATACTCTGGGATTAAAGCACCTGGGCTGACAATTCTGTCATCTTTCTCTGTGGATGTTGCAAGAGTACCTAGGAAATCAGTCTGCCTAGCACAACTGTTTTCCAAAAGTATCTCATGTAGGTGAAAGGTTATTTTTCCTGTGAATACTGCCCCAGTTACACCAAATATTGAGTACTCCATGCCTGCATGCACCCAGCCAGGTATATAATGTAGCTATAAAGACCTCAAAAGTTCTTGATGAAAAATTATTGGCCTAAAACTCCTCAGCTATCAAGATGGACTTGAAATTATTTTTCTATAGTCTGCCTTTTATACAGTCCTATATGGAAATCTATGCCTACGTTTCCATGCCATGAAAGAGCCTGCTGTAGTGGATCTCTTATACCTTCACAGGACAAAAGATGATCTGAATGGCTACATGAGCACTTGAATCAAAGATTTGAACCTCCAGTAACATAAAAATAAAACACAGTAGTGAGACAGATTCATTATCCAGTGGTACACCACCTCTGGAAGAAATTGTTCCTGCATGTTAATCAGAATGACACCCTTGTTTCCTTCAAAACTAACCGTGGCATCTGGATAAGTATCTGTGGCAAAAGTTCTTCCCTGGCCTGACATGCCCTCCTGGAAGTGGGGAGTTACATCTTGTGGATGGAATGTGGCAAGGCACAAGTGTTCTTCAACTTACTTGCCTTGTAGTTTCTATGGTCCTATAATTCTATGAGCAAAAGTCATGCACTGATTATAAAACATCGTATGTAATGCATTTCTTTGTTGTCTTGACAACTATAAAATAAGTGTGAAGAGTATCAACAGTTATAGAAATAATTATCACAAACAATATTTGAGAAATCAGTGTTTCTAGAAGGCCTTAAGGCTGGATCTCTGTAATTTGAATTTATGAACTTTTTTCCAGATTACTGCTTAATACGTTGCTGAAGTATAACGGACCTTTTAGAATATGCAGGATAAATAACTTTATAAGAAACGTTTAGAACAAATTGTGATGGTTTTGTTTGGCTGAGAAGGGTCATTAGCTGTTCTTTTTTGGTAGCATAAAACAACCATTTAGTTGTCTTCCTATAGCTCATTTATTTATTTAGCTATTTATTTATTATGTTTTTATTTATTTATATTTGTTTACCAGAGTAGTGCACAGATCCCATTGGATCATTTGCAGAGACAGCTCAGGTGAATGAGATCACATAAGAAATTAACAAAACATATTTGCAGATGCAATAATATGATACAACATTTAGTTTAAATGGCAGTTTGCTATGTCAAAACATTGATGGAATAATGGAATTATGGATAAGATGTATCTGTAATGACTGAGATGGCTTATGCTACAGGGTAGCATCATATCATTAGACAGAGTGGTATGAACACATTAGAAGAGGCAGGTGAGAACAGTTGTTGGAAAAGATACCATAGGGAGTAGACAGAGAAATGGTGAGAGGTATGCAGAGGAAAGAAAAAAAGGAGAGGAAGTGTGAGAGATGAAAAGAGAAGAGGGAAGCAGGATGAATGAGAAACCATAACTAAGAGGATGACGGGATGTCAGATAAGGAAGGATGAAATAGGGATAAAGGGGTGAGATAAGCTGCAGGATTCATGTATCATGACGTGTGCGAGTATAGCTGCACTTTTTTAGGGATGAAGAGTTATTTCTTGGGCTGTCTGAAATCGGTGTACTTTTGGACATCTCTGGTTGAAAGAGGAATGGAGTCCCATAATTTAGGTGCCAGGACACGGAATGCATGGTTGCTGCAATGAAGTTTAGTGCTTGGAGATAGTAGGTAGGTTGAGAATGAGATAGCCCTGAGATTATATGTGGGGATTGTGGTGAGAGGTTTATAAGTGAGAAGGTAAGATGTCTCAGGTGAAAGGGTGCTATGACTTAGTGATACTAGCAGAAGGTTGGCTATCCAACATACTGGGAGCCATTTAGCTTTGGTGAAAGTTAGGCAGTGGTGTTCATTAATGAGGGAGATAGTACTGAACTGTCAGATTTTATCAGGGACGGTTTGCTAGGTGGTAGCACTTTTCTTTGAGGCAACAGCTATAATGGGTATTCTATGTTTGAGATTTTGCCTATGACAGCTTTGTTTTCACTGTGTAGTTAAAAGTTAAGAAAGCGGTCTAGCCAAATACCAAGATATTTGAAGGAAGTGACGGTATTGTTAACCTTTTAAATATTAAAGAAACTGGGTGCTTTGGCTACATTTTGGTTAGTTCCAAATGGTATTGCTTTTGTTTTTGAGGGACTGAGTATAAATTTCTGGCCTATTAGCCATCGTTTGAGAGTCTAGAGGTCATCTTGATGCTGTGTTTGTATAATAGAGCAGGATTTGTTTGACCTGAAATGACCATTCATCTGCATAATGAATTAGAAGTATCTGAGGATGCTCAGTTGGGAATTTGTTGATAAATATGGAAAATAGCAGAAGGATTTAAGTGGAGCCCTGGTGAGCTGTTTGAGAGGCCTACTTTCACCTTGAAGGATCTATTCCTTAGGAAGTCTACAAACCAAAGTTTTGCATTGCCTCTAATGTCTATTTCAGTTAATATGTCAAAAATTAAGTTATGGTTAATTAGATCAAAGGGTTAAGTGAGGTCAATAAAGACAGCTCCTGTCAAGTCACTTTTGTCTATGTTGGATAGGATGTCATCTGTGAGGAAGTCCAGAGCTGTTATGATGTTGTGTCCAGGCAAGAATCATGTTGCTTACTCGATAAAAGATGATATTGATGAACATAAGCACCAATTTGGTTGTCAATAATTTTTTAATCTTTTACCTAAAGTGGGAAGTTTTGAGATAGGGTGGTATTGCGAAGCAATAGTTGGTGGGGTAGTTTTGGAATAGGAATGACTATTGCTGTTTTCTATATTTGAGGCATAATCTTATTAGTTAAGCAGATATTACATGTGTGAGAGAGAGGGTTGGAGATGAAATTCTTACAAAGGCAAATGAACCAAGGAGCAAAGTTATACCAGGGGTGTATCTATTTATATTATTGTGTTGATGTGTGGCAGTTTGCTGATCTCATAAAGGAAGTGAGAGCATGACAGTTTGTTTGTGGTGGTGTTAGATGGGTTCAGAAAAGTGGTTATGTTGAGTTTTTCGATCAGATGACAGGTTGCTATCTCTCCAGAATCGGGGTTTGGCTAAAAGTGAGTTTTTTTTATAACATGAAATACATGAGATACATTTTTTCATCAGAACCTTTGGTGTCAGCAAAGTTTAACATGATGTGTTCATGAACATGTTTTCATCATAAATTAATTGTTGGTATAGATGCATGTTTTGAACAAGTATAAAATGAAACTGAATTGCTTTCTTAAATTCTGAGTAACAGCTGTGAGGGGATTTTCAATATTATTAAATTTCTGCTGATGAATCAGAAACAAGCTTGTTTACTTTCTTCAGGCGCTTAACAGGTGGTAAGACAAAACTAGGTCATCTGTTGTAATAACAAAGTACAGACAAAATCAGATTATAATTCTTTTTTAATGCTGTAAGAAAAGAAGTGCTCTGTTTTCTCTTATTCAAAACTTTTTTTCCTCTGATTTAATTTAAAGAGCAGTTATGTTTTGAGAAGTCCTGTTAGGGGTACTTAATTAGATGTCCTTGTAGCCAAGTTAAAAAAAAAATCAAAAAGTATGAATACTGAGGCAGAACTCTCAACTGATTTAACCAGGACTTCTTCATCTGTGTAACTGTAAAAGTCAGTGCAGATCTTTAGTGTTTGCTCATCCCCTCTGTTTTCAGCCTAACAACCCCCACCCTTTTCTCCTATTACAGTAGAGCAAATGACCACTGTTTGAAATATCACACCGTGGCAATACATGTCAAAGCTGATGGTGAAGGCAGTGAGCACTAACAAATCAAACATTTCTGTCCTGACACCTTGTTATAGTGCAAAAAGACCAGAAAATGGACAAAACAGCCCTCATCATTAGCCTGAAACTGTTAATTATAGATTTTAAATACTAGATCATAACATTTAAAGCTAATACCGTGAATATGGTGTCTATATCATATGAGCAAATTGCATAAATTGTGAACAGTCACACTATCAAACGTACCAGACCTCAAAGTGCTTTTCCTGAGATCACAGTACAGTGAAGAATGGGATATTTGCCCTTTCCTCTCTGTAGTGCGATATTGGAGTTGGAATATATATTTAGCGGAGGGTGTGGGGGCACAGCCCCCCATAATAGGAAGTTTGAGGTCCAGTAGGTTCAATATTATGAGCGTTCGCAATTTGTGCAGTAGAACATTTAGAAACCCGTCCGTCGTTTATTGTGAAATAATGTGAATGCTGTCCAGCATCTCTACATTACAAAACATTAAGAAATACGTGGTAGCGATCTACACATACACTATGAAAATCATAAAATTGGACAATGCTTGACCAAACATACAGAAAAAACAACCCAGGCCATAATCAAAATTACTATGGGCATTGCATTTACATCAATAACAACGGGGGCCTTTTAGACTCTTTTAAGAACTTTAGAAACTCCAATGGCAGACACTTACAAAAAAATGCATTGGAGAAATAATAATGAGAACTGCAATTGCAGCAGTTCTCAAAATTGAGAAGTTATAAAAGATAAAATTAAGAGAGTGTTGTTTGTTTTTTTTTTTTTGTTCATATTTTGGTGTGTGTGAATGTGCACTTTTTTTTTTCATATATTAATTTATATTATATATTATATATATAAATATTTTTATATGTATTTCTAATTCCCTTCTCCTCCCCCCCCTCCTCCCCTCCCCTCCCCCCCCCCTCTCCCCCTTCTTTTCTCCCTTCTTTCTCTCTCTTTTCTTTTCTCTTCCTGTTTTCTCTTTTTTTTTTTTATTATTTTTTTTTTTTTTTATGGCCTTTTTGTGAGCGGAGTTCGCTGATATGATACAGACCCTGAATATGACCCAGGTGGAAAAGGGTAGCTATTCTGGCTGTGGCATGAAATTTATTTTTTCAGCCAATCTAAAGCTTGCCACAAGAAGACCAGATCTTGGGTGATATTCCCAAACATTTCTGCAGAATGCAAGGCAGACTAGAAGAATAAAACTCTTTGGAAAATGGGTTTGGAGAAGTAACAAATGCCAATGGATACTCAATGTTCCAAATGGTTGAATTAATGCACCAGGAGAGCCCAGGTAAAAAATGCATTTATTTATAGCAAGAAATCTGCCTACCATAACTGAAATTTTTTTTGGCCACTATTTTCTTTCTGATGATCAGCTGCAGCTCTTAAAAAAAATATGGTTAGTGAGCAGGAAAAGAAAGGACCTGTGTGTCTGTGTGTGTGTGTCTGTGTGTTTTTCAATACAATTTTTTGACTGTGATAAAAAGTGAAAACAATTATGGCTAACTTGTTAATATTAGACACACTGCAGCATCCCTTCACACACACACACACACACACACACACACACACACACACACACACACACACACACACGCACACACACGCACACACACGCACACACACAAACACACACACTCTCTTATACTTATAAGCCATAGCAACGATCATTTTATAAACATCAATGACAAACTGTAAAATCCACAAAAAAAGCAGCAGGACCCAGAAACGGCAACTAATCCAACTTTATTCACTAGAACAACCACAATTAGTGCTTTTGTTTGTGATAAATAATCACAAAAACAACCTTTGGCCCTCTTCAAAAGGAACCTTGATGATTGGATGGGAAATAGGAAATTCAACCTGGGGATCATGTCAGTCGCCCTGCTAGACAGGGGTCCAGGGAAGTAAATACTATGGTAAGAAATAGCCAGGGAATTGTTATGGCTAGGATTGTATAGGCCCTAGGGCCGATAGCCTAGTACCAACCTATGAACCTATAAACAGACTTCATTAGATGAAATACACTTGAATACTCCACCATATTTAAAACTCATCCCATCATCATGTGACTTCCAGTGCATCACATTTAAAGAGCCCACACACACAATTATAAGCATTGTATAATGCATCATGTAACACTAACAGAACCACTTAAAAACATAATTATTCTTCTAACCTCTGCTTGATCTAAAGAAAACGTGGTGATGAAGGAACTCTTGTACTTGTCAGAGACATAACAGTTCCACTTATTTGAGTCATTACTTCGGACCCCCCATTAAATGATGACTCCCCCAGCCTACATGGGGGTGTCAACTGTGGTTTTAAAATAGGTACATATACATTATTCTGTCTTTTAATCATGACTTCATAATCAAAGAAATGCATTAGGATCATCTGATTGTCAGCTTTGTGGAAGGAAAAAGATGTGAGAAATAAGCAATTTCAAAAACTTGATTTTGAAATAAGGATGATAGAATACCACAAGTGTCCATTTATTCATATATTCATTCAATGTGTGTGATACCCTCTTAAGATGAAAGGTAGACAAACTTTTTTCCAACCTGCAAATGCCATAAAACATAGAAACAATCCTGAATGGACCTCCGCACATGCGCGCACACACACACACACACACACACACACACACACACACACACACACACACACACACACACACACACACAAATATATGCACACACATATATACTGCATACATATCTAAAGTCAGTTTGGAAGGCAAGAAATTAATCTAATGGCATGTCTTTGACACAGGAGAGGAAATGAGTGACCCTGACAAAAAAAACTCTGAATGCAAAGAAATGCATCATCATTCCCTTCAGTAGAATAATGTCCCTTCACATTATTAACTTAACAACAATACCCTATGTACCTACAAAGTGGTAAGAGATCTGGGATTGCAAGTAGACTGCAACCTTAACTTTGACCACCATGTGTCTACTGTAGTAAGGAAGGCATTCTATATAGCACACTTGATTAACAAATGCATCGCCTGTAGAGCAAAGGAGGTTATAACCCCTCTATACTCGTCACTAATCAGGCCCATAATTGAATATAACACCCCTTTCAGCGTGTACTTTACAAAAGACCCACAGCAATTGGAGAGACGTCATAGGTTTCTAACTAAGAAGATCAAGGGACACCAGCATGGCCCTTACACAGACTGACTAAAGTCCTTGTCGCTATACTTCATATCGCATAGACTTCTTAAGGGGAAACTTACGTCTGGCATACAGAGCAATCTCCATCCTAAACTTAATGCATTTGCTGCACATCCATAAATCAAACGGGACTAGAGCTATCCATTCCAGGGATCTAAATATGGCCTGCAACTTGAATAGGACATGCTAGAGGGACACATTTGTCCCAGTGACTGCCGTGTCTTTGGAATGGGCTTGCCAGATCATATGAAGCAGAGCACATGTATGATACGGTTCAAAAGGAATCTGGATGAATGGATGGGGCACCATAAATTCTTACCAGGGACAGTGCCCACAACATTCCTAGGCATGGGCAGTCATTACTAAATACGATCAAGGGGATTGACTAGAGTATCTATGGTATTACATTGAGATGAAATGGCTAGACTTGAAATGATCTCGGGAGCGATAGTCCAGTAATCTCCTATGATCCTATGAACTCAGGGAGAATATGCAAATTCCATACAAATGACACCACAGCCATTAACCAAACTAGAATAGTCACCATGGCAATGTACTTGTTATAGCTGACCCCGTAAGATAGTGCACTGGTATAACACTCACAAGACTGAGAAAAGACAGAGGGGTAGATGGGTTAGGGGTTGGCATAATGGATAATGTATTTAACCTCACCGACAATAAGTACATGGTTTGCTAGGCTTAAAATGACCCACAACAGTAGCTAGCTTAGCATTTACCTAAGAAACTATCTTAGTTGGTAGAATTCATCATTTAACTAAGGTGCGTAAATCCCTTCACATCAAGTGTTAATATGACATGGTCACTGTTCATGTGGGTGTATTTGACTTGCAGTGTGGTCCCTTAGACCATACAAAGAGGATATGATGAAGCTGTCACATTATGTCTCTAAGGCTGGAATAAAACATGTCTTACGCAATATCTTATCACCACTGAGTATGATGTCACATATGATGACATCATACTCAGTAATGACCTTATCACCACCACTGAGTATGATGCCACATATGATGACATCATACTCAGTAATGACTAACTTTAATAACTGTCTTAGCTGCTTGTGTCATTCCAAAAGGGTCAAATGGTGTGTCAACTTGGAGAGAGCTAAAAGACAGTCCCACCTGTTTCATCACAGATGGCCTGTACCTGTAACCCAGGCCCAACCCCATCCAAGGTTTTGCCTTCTGTCTAACACATTCTTTATTCTCATGCTACCTTTTTAGATAATGTCATTCTACTCAGGCTACCAACATACCATATCTAAATTAATATATGGCAAATTCTAATGCAGTGTAGCTCAACACTACGAGTCCAAATATTTACTTAGCTAGTTAGCTAGTTAGCTAGTTAGCTAGTTAGTTAGTTAGTTAGTTAGTTAGTTAGTTAGTTAGTTAGTTAGTTAGTTAGTTAGTTAGTACATTTGTTGACCAAGTTAGTCTGACTGGGTATAAGCCCTTTTTCAGCAGAGGCCCGGGGAGAAAACCTCCAGCACTATTAGTTACATTAATTCAACTATTACAAAAAATAAAATAGGCATATATTATAAAGTGAGTCAGTTACAAGCAGTTTTGAATAGGAGAAATAAAAATACAAAAATGCACAAATACATTACTGACAGGAAACAAATATGAATATGACCTTGAGGCAAGAAATTTAAACTGTGTTCAGTTTATATTTGCTGTGAGTTTGTGTCACAGGTGATATTTTCCAGTGAATTTAAGTGTCCCATTCAGAGAGATGGATATAAAGAAAAGGAAAGAATAAAGAAATAGCAGAAGGTGAGTCGTTGCAGAGTTTTAGGGGTAAATTATGTGAGTAAGGTCGAGAAAGGGGGTTAGTTAGTAGCAGTTGTGAGTGGTGAGGATAAAGGGATGAGCATTTTATGTTGGGGTCATGGTAAGTGCACATTCTAGTGTTTAGCAGGTAGATTTTTAAGGATTTTTTGAAATAGTTGGTATTAGGTATTGTTCTTAGGGACAAAGGCAGTTTGTTACAAGAAGTAGTAATTGGGTAGCTATACAGTTGTTTGCTAATTCTGAGGGGTTTATAGATTTCTAGGATGTGTTGATCTGAGCTACAAAGTGTGTGGTTGGGAATATAGGGAGTTTTAAGAGAGGAGAGAGCTGAGGAAAGAGGTAGGTTTCTAAAGTATGGGGTTGGTGAGATGCAGTTAGGGGAGGAGGAGTTCTTGGTAGAATTCTACCCTCTTCCAAGTCCTTCCTGACTCTGGAAAGTATGGATATTTGTATTGTCATTAGATAGCAGTAATACTGTCAGTGGTGGCATGTCAGTCTTTATCCAAAACACTGTTATCTCTATACTAATTAAGTAGGACAATGAACTTGAACTTCTTCTTGTCCTATTATCTGCTAAAAAGGCCATGTATCATAAACAGGCAACCAATAGAACTCTTTCCATGATAACCAAAAATTGTAAAGCATGCCTTAATATACTACATTCCTTTTTTATTGACCCAAACACCATTAGTCTGGGGAACTTTAACTGTATTTATTTTAACTGGCACACCTATGTATCAACAAAAAAATATGCACAATGCTTCTGTGACTTTATCTGTGCAAATTGCCTCAATAAAATAGTAACTGCCCCCCACTAAATGCCCCATTACACTTGACCTTGTCTTTACCAACACATCCCTTGTCTACTCAATGCCCATTGTCAAATCCTGGTGTGTCATATCAGGCCACCACACTGTAATCTTCATCATATGTCATTCCCACTACAGATCACCAACCACCCATCCATCTACAGAGACTTCTCCAAGACCAGCGTCTTCATGTTTGCTTCTAACACCAGATGGATCAACAGTCCTGTGCCACTCATGGACCCTGTAACAAGTGCCACTACATAAACCCAAAGTTCACATGCCCATCTTAATACTTGCATAGAAGCCTCTGTGCAAGTTTGCCATAAATGTATTTCCTAAAATCTACCATAAAGGTGCTAAAAGGTAAGATCAAATCCTACAAAGCTAATTTTGAACTAAAAACTGTTGTCACAGAAGGAAACCAAAAGATATTCTTTAATTAGGTAAAGATTATCAGAAATAGTATACAACAAAGTACCAAACTTATTTTTAATGCTATTCATTATTCAAAGGCTGAAGATGTAGCTAGCACCCTAGCATATACATTCAGCTCCAGCTTCCCCTCTCTGTCACCCTGAACATTTCCCATCAAAGTATCCAGTTCATAAACATGAAACAAGTAATCTCTGTGGTATCCCCAAAGTCTCAAAACAACCCACTAAAGTGTAGTTGGTCCAAAAACAAAACAGTGTAAGAAACTTCTATGTATGGAAGATTTTCGGTCCATATATTTCTAGTTAATCACTGTATATTAATCAGATCAGACAATAGTAGTAGAAGTAGCGAATGAAAACTCGTCTTAAGTCAAAACAAAACAAAAAAAAAGTAATAATAGAAAATATATAATTGTACAGCATTACTAAGTATTCGAATGTAATCCAAGCAAGGCAGGCAGTCTGTTTCCAGTTGAAAATCCTTTATTAAGTACACAGACAAGCGATCCAAGTAAAACAAAAATAGAGTAATAATTTCCTCACAAGCTTTCTAAATATATATATATATATATATATATATATATATATATATATATATACTTTTTATCAGGCATGGGAGTGGTTTATTGTGCTGTAAAACAAAGTGTTATTGGTACACATGTTAAATTCACATCTCTTCCCCCATCAGTGTGACATTCGAGCTGGTCCTGCCCTACTTAGTAGCTGTCATAATAATATATAACTCTTATGTACTTTAAATAAAATTATATAATGATGTGGTACCTCTTATTTAACCAAATTATTAAGTAGATTATTAAGTCTGTGATTTTATCCAAGACAATATACTACATGGCTGGAAATATATCAATCTTAGTTCATTTGGCAATCAAAAATATATATATAAATATATACATATATATTTTGCATATAAAAATCAATTTCTATTTTCATAACTTATTGCTAACAAAGATCGCTTTCGTCCTTCTAGACTTTTTCAGGTCTGTGTACAAGAACCCTAAAAACCTATATAATTGTATAATTAGTTAGTATTGTTATTACACATCATTTTGAATAAAGTGGAAAAAAGAACCAGAAAAAAATAAAAATAAGAAAAAATGTATGTATGATGATGAAAACAAAATATACAATTAGATTTCAACTGATTTAAAATGGTATTTAAAACCAATTTGTAGAATAAAATAAAATAAAATACAATTAGTCATGTAAACAATGTAGCAATTTTCTAAGTTCCAGTGTACTTTTAATTGAATAGAAAGTATATATATATATATATTTAGAAAGCTTGTGAGGAAATTATTACTCTATTTTTGTTTTACATGGATCGCTTGTCTGTGTACTTAATAAAGGATTTTCAATTGAAAACAGACTGCCTGCCTTGCTTGGATTACTTTCGAATACTTAGTAATGCTGTACAATTATATATTTTCTATTCTTACTTTTTTTTTTTGTTTTGACTTAAGACGAGATTAATATACAGTGATTAACTGGAAATATATGGACTGAAATTCATAAACATGCATTCCCTTCAAGAAATTAGCTCAGTAGAGGCACAAAGACTGCTCTTCAGGACCAAAAACAGTAACTCTGTAGGTCCATACAACATACTGGGTTATTTCATGGTCAGTATAAACACCTTTTACTAGACTGTCTCCTTAAACTATTTAACCATGGCATGTGCACTAGATTCACATCAGTAGGCTGGAGAATGGCCATGGTAGTGCCCCTCCACATATCAGGCACCAGCACATGCACTGGTAAGTGTGGTCTTATCTGCCTCATTTATAAGGTGATGGAACATATCATCATTGACCTCAATGTACATGGACATAGAGAACCTGAAATCCATAGACTCAGATGAATTTGGTTTTGTAAAGGTTAAAAAATTAGTTAATAACATATAGACAATCAAGGGAACTAAATCTATTCTACATCATAAATAATACTTGTTGGCATGTCAGATATCCCTCTCAAAGATTCCCACCATTTCTGAAAAAAAAATCACACTTTTTGTAAAGCAAAATACTTGCGTTGCTATCTTCAGAGATAACACAGATAACTGAACAGTAAACCTCAAGTTTACTATAGACTTAACTTTCCTAATCCTTATAGACAAGAGAATTAATATCACTTGGACTGTAGTGGCTAGGCTTCGTATAGCTTAATTGATTTTTTGCCTACGAGTAACCTATGAACCTATGAATTAAACAGTGTGAGGAAAATATCAAATTAATGCACAATTCTTCATCTTGTCTCAAAATGCTAATACCATTTACTTAATACTGAACAGAAGTGGATATTTTCTTTAATTTAATTTAAAACTTTGTAATAAGATGCTATTGGTCTGTGCCACAGTCAGCTCAAGGTCTTCCTTTTGCTGTTTGCATAGAAATTATCCATTTTTAACTACAGAGTATATCTAAGCTAGTGAGATATGAACTCAATAGTACTCTAGATGAATATGAAGTAGATATCAATAATAGATTAAGATATTGACAGAATTTCATGATTGTCCAGGAGACGGCTTCAAAATATTCAACATAGGAAGAAAATAAGAAAAGCAAGATATTTGTTAGTGAAGGATTTAGAAGTGGTTAATGAAGACAGAGAGCAGAATGCAATGGGAATAGGAAAAAACATTGCAAACTGAATACAGGCTTTCACAGAATAGCAAGGAGAGATAAAGGTACATATATAAATAATCAGCAAAGAACTAGAAGAAGATAATAGGATGGGAAAGACAAGATATCTACTTAAGACGATTGATGGTTCTAAGGGAAACTTCCAAGCAAAACTGGACATGTTTAAAGAGAAAGATGGGAAGGGCATAACAGAAACAGAAGATGTTAAGAAGAGGTGGCAGGAATATACAGAATAATTGTGCAAGGGTGGCGCAATGGTGCAGCAGTTAATGTTGTCACCTCACAGCAAGAGGTTCTGTGGTTCGATTCTCAGCTGAGGTGCCTTCTTTGCAGAGTCTGCATGTCCTTCCTGCATTCGCACAGGTTTCCTTCAGGTACTGCAGTTTCCTCCCACATTCCAAAGGCATGCATCTGAAGTTTCTCCCCGGGTCTCCACTGAAAATAGGCTCTGCCTTAGTCATACTTTACCAGCAACAAATGTTAAATAAACTGTTTAAGAGGGATGTTATCATTAGTATATAAAATTGCATATTTTCCTAATCTAGAGCTGGGCGTCCTAGAGAGTGAGGTTAAATGGACTCTATAAAGTCTTGTTAATAACAAGGTGAAAGGAAGTGAAGGAATTCTAACTGAACTGCATAAAATCCTGCAAAATCATTCCATTACAGCGCTACTTAGACTTTGCCAGTAAATTTGGAAAACACAACAGTGGCCATTAGATTAGAAAAGGTCAGTTTATATTCCAGTCCCAAAAAGGTCAGTGCTAAAGTGAACTGAGATTATCAAACAGTTGCACTTGTTTCGCAATCCAGCAAGTTCATGCTTGAGATCCTGCATGCTAGACCCCAGCAATATGTTGACTGAGAACTTTAAGATGTGCTGGTTTTTAAAGGGGCAAAGGCATCAGAGACCAAATTGCCACCATCTGCTGGATAGCAGAGAAACAAGAGAGCTCCAGAAAAAAATACTTATTTCTTCTCTGTTGACTATTTTACAGCCTTTGACTAGGTGGACCATAAACTGTGTCATATTCTAGGAAAAACTGGGGTCCTGACTCACTTTATTTGCCTTCTGAGGTATCTGTATGCAGAACAAGAAGCAACATTTAGAACTGAGTATGGAATAACTGACTGGTTCAGGATTGGAAAAGGAGTTCAGCAAGTATCGTCATCCTAGTTATTCAATTTATTTGATGGATATTTCCAGCAAAATTGTGGGTTAGATGAATCAGATGCTAGAATCAAATTTGCTGGGAGAAATATTAACAACCTCAGATATGCAGATGATAATACTCTAAGTCAAGAACAAGTGAAGAGACTGTTCATGAAGGTGAAAGTAGAAAGAGTAAAAGCTGGCTGATTATTAAATGGCAAAAAACTAACATTATGTCATTCAACTCTATTAATTCTTTGCAATTGGAGAAGAAGCAGAGGCAGTAACAGATGTTATTTTCCTTGGCTCAAAAAAACTCTGCAGATGGTAATTGCATCCACAATTTGAAGAAAAGCTTTGGCAAATCTGGAAAAGATTTATATTGTCAATAAAGGACTGCATAGCCAAAGTTAAAAACTACAGCATGACTAAGGCTGTGTGCCAGAAAATCAATGCTCTTAAACTGTTGGCTTTGGAGAATGATGTTGAGGATTATGTGAACTGCTTACATCCTGACTCGGTCAGTATTTAAAGATATGGACCCAGACTATTAGTAAAACTAAAACTCATATATTTTAACTACATAATGCAAAGACAAAAATCACTAGAGAAAACAATGATGATGGAAAGATCAAAGACAAATGAAGGAAAAAGGAACAGAGGCTGAGGTGGATGGATAGCATTACTGAAGTATTGACTATGAGTTTGCAAAATCTTAAAGCACCAAGTCTTGACAGACACATCAAGTGTGTTGAAGTTCTTAAGGTCATGAAGGGTTGATCTCAACCAAATGACTAAGAAGCATCTATACAAGAAGTTAATGTACGTTTATAAAGTGCATTACAGCTACTTATTTATGTTCGGAAGTAGAACAAAAATCACTGCAACTGTAAATTCATAAATAAGTTATTTTAATTGGTTGGTTTGATTTTCCCACGCATTCCATGTTTTGTTGTAATAGCCCATTATATTTTCTCTGCAGCCTTCCTTTGATATGCATTAACTCATGCAATGTGTGCTAGGTTTTGTCTCTGAACTTGTAGTGTTGTTTGTAACACCGGTGGAGCTGTCCAAACAAAGCCTGTCAAAATATTGATCATACTACCTGGAAGAGCACAAATGTTGCTATTATACTTACTCCATGCTGTGAGAAATAAGCCTCACCTGGAACATGTGGCAGGTAAGTAAGGTAAGTAAGGGTTAAGTGATTGCTTGTGGCTAATATTTTTAATAAAGGAGTATACCACATCTTGCTGCAAAGTCATTGACCTGAAAGATGCCATGAGATTGAGTCTAGGACTGCTTTATAATAATATTGAAAGGTTCTTTAATTTTGTTCTGTGGCCTGGCAAGAATATAGAAGGAAATGGCAGGCTGCCTGCAACTGACAGTGAGCTTTCATTTTCTTGCCACTAATGTGGTGTATTCAATGGACTGAGTGTGCTGTGGCTGTGCCTGGGACTGCTGAACACTTGCTGAAGACCGTGATTTCTCCAAACCTCATGAATGAAAAAGATTGTTTATTAACGTCGCGATTTAACATGCGCGGAAACAAGAACTGAATGAGACTGTTGATGCTAACCATTCCTGATTGTGGAGGTTCAAATGATGTTACTGTTATTTCCAAGTCAGACCTGGACAACTTGTTCAGGGGATTTAGTAAACTGGATGCCAATATGGGATTTTGGCAAATTCCTTTGTCAGAGCATTAACTCTGCACCAACACTTTCAACGCATGATGGCAGAGGTCATTGAAGGACTAGAAGGGGTGATTTGCCACATGCGGCAAGAGAGAGGAAGAAAGAGCATCAGGCATCGCTGAATGTGAATGAATGTGGACAAGGAGTGACAAAAAGTGACCTTATTGCGTCATCATCCACAGATTCATAAGCCCAGACAGACCCAAGGAGCGTCCATCCATCACGGAGATGGAAGCACCTGCAACAGTAGAGAAAACTCAGAGTTCCTGGGCATGGTGTGAAAGGTGGGGAAAGTTCATCCTCATTTAGCTGAGAGGGGCATTCATGACTTAAAAGATGCGATCACCTCACCTCCAGTTTAGCAGCTGAAGCAGACAGTGTGTGTGTGTGCGGTTATGGACTTGTGCAGTCAGGAGGAACCCCTTGCTGAAGAGCTGGCCAGATCATTCTACATTAACAGTGAAAGATGGGTTGCTATTAAAAGATTCAATGGTGTTGTTGAAATTACATGAGGGACATCACCTGTCAGACTGTCTGGTGGCCTGGGCTCAGCCAACAGATAAACAACATGGTTTGGATGCATCTCAGAGAGGAGGAATCATCCTGAGCCCCTCATCCCAACTGAATGTCATTATTTGACTAAAAAAAACATACTTATACTCTTGCTGTGATTACTTATCCAGGTTTCTTGAGGATCGCATTGTTGAAGCATAGCAACCGCGACGAGGTCATCAACCACCCAAAGTCCAGCATGTTACAGCAGCCCCCAGGTTCCCCAGAGTAACGGGGGGGCGAAACGGCGTTCAGACTGTGAAGAACCTGCTTAAGAAAATGACCAGGTGTGGGTGACAGATATGAAGACCCCAGGTACTGTAGACCTAAAGCATTACTGCCAGCTTGAGTGCAAATCAAACCCTGTGGGTAACAGTCTGTAAAATAGCAATGTCATTTGTGTTATAGTAATCTGAACATGGCTAGAAAAGGAGATGTGGTGTATTCAATGGACTGAGTTGTTTCTAATGCATCTGAGATGCCCCTTCACTGACACTATGTTCAGCAAATGACGAATAGGGAAAAATTTGCAAATATCAGTGACTAAGATAGCAGTTGCTTTGAATAAAGACTGGATATATCCAGTGTTTCTGATGATAAAAAGTATTCAATCATGTTAGTACTTTTTTCAGAAAGTGAGAGTATTTGTTATTCTAGTCATGTGATAGAACTGTAGCATTATTCTTTGTTAACAATGTTGCTTATTGCAAACATTTCAGCTGATGGCGATATTTTTTCTTCCAGTTCCTGTTTCAAAGCCAAGAATTAATGTTTCCATTGAAACAAATCAGACAAGACTTGAATGCATAGTGGACACTGGAACCAGAGTTGTCTATGAGTGGCTATTAAATGACAGTTCTTTGCCATCACAATCATGGTACTCCTTAAGTGATAAGAATACAACACTGACGTTAAATATTACCAGCCGTGATTCCTTCAAATGCACTGTAAAAAATTCAGTTTCAAGTAACACGAGTGACCTAGTTCTGCCAGGCAATTACAGTAAGTATATAGTTTAACTATAAAGAGTAACAGTTATAAAATTTGCTTCATTGTAATAGTGCTAAAAAGTGAGCTAAGGAGAAACTCTGAATACCTTATGCACCTGACAGTTTTTATTATACAATATTTAAGTTCTTTATAATGTAGTATAACACTTAACTAAATATTACAATGTAGTAATATGCATTAATGTATCCAGGTCCAGATTCCAGACTCATGGAAATAAGAGACAGCCATTTCTGGGTTGCAATTGTTGGATGAGTTTATAAAAATGCAAGTCTTAAGACTCTCGGGGTTTGGTAAGGGCTACTTTGTTACTTTGCCCATATAAAAGGATTACGAGAAGTAAAGCTTTTAAAGTACTATTCTGGAATGGAGTTGAGAGTGACTTCTTAAAGTATATTTACACTTCTCAGCATATCTTTTTCTCATCCAAAATGAACTTTTCTCCCTACAAGATGTTTTCCATATTGCCACTTATAAATAACATATGACTTAGCTATAAATTATCTTCTGTAGTATTTCAATGATGCTTGGCTTTTTCAGTGCACACCATATTAAATATACATGAATTAAGCAATATGTTCTTTACAGCTTTATTTGCCTGACTCTTACATCATTGTGACTGTCATATTTGCATATTTTTGGTTTTTAGTATCCATAACCCTTCCTTTCTTTCCATTGTGATCTCTAAGGATTCACAATTCTTTAACTATGTAGTTTTAGTCATAGTGGTGAAGAGAGCTGAAGAAAGAATTTCAGAAATCTTGGTACTACTGACATACAGTGGGACTTCGTGGATTAAGAAATTCCCTGAAGTTGATTTATGGTCTTCACAAAAATCAATATAATTTAATCACTTTCTGTGGCTGTCAGAAAAGGTTTACTCGGGGGCGTGGCCAAGATGAGCACTGAGTAGCAGCAGATTTTATCAGCTCCACTAAGACAACTTCTACTCTCTGGAATTTTTGTCTTCATATCTTAAAACTGGATTTTTTTCATCAGACTTGCTTAAGATTAACATCTTCTACAATAATATACAAAAAATCTGAAGAAGGCAGATTTTCCAGTCAAATATTCACTTGGAAATACTCTTCTCATCGGAAAATAACCCAATGAGCTTCTCAAAGGCAAGCAGTCAATATTCTATTCTTAAAAAAGAATTTCAAACCTTATTAATCAACCCACAGGAACTACTAAAATTGATGAAAACTGACAAAAAAATTGACAACTTTAAAGAAAAAAGCTCTAAATAGATCGACTTACTTCATGAAGACCTGCAACAACAAAAAACTCAAATTACCGGTTAAGAGGAAGCATTCAATGACATGGACTATAGAATAAAAGAAAGTGAAAACAATGTAGAATTCTTAAACAAAATACTTTACTTCAAAACATACCGGATGATCTGGAAAATAGATCCCGTCATAACAATATAAGGATCTTTGCACTGCCTGAAAACATTGAGGGCAACAATATGATAAGCTTTTTAACATCTTGGCTACCAAAAACACTTGATCTTCCAGATGTCCTTCCCTTTGGCATAGAAAGAGCCCATCAGTCTTTATCTTCCTCAAATATAAACAAGAAATCACCAAAATCTGTAACAGTAAGATTTTTGTCTTCATCTGACAAAGAACTGGTTTTAAAAACTACATGGACTACCAATAAAAGTCAATGAAACAATAATATGCTTCGATAATGATTACTCATCTATGGTTATTTCCAAAAGGAAGATTTTTTTTACCTCTAATAAAAGAATTAAAAAAAGTTCAAGTGAAGACTCACCTTTTGTTCCCAGCAAAACTAAAGATTTTTCTTCCAGAAGGCCCCAAGATGTTTGAAGACTTAGACTCTGTTTTAGTTTATGTTAAAAATCATAAAATCCTGGAAAGAATAGAAGATGTGGAATGGGCTAGCCCTTCTCTCAAAGGAGTGGCATCTGGCACATCCAGGAAAATTCAGATAAGCAAAATGACTTAAAAACAAATGGCTCTCATCATAATCAGTCAGTCCTAATTTCATATTAACTGATACTATAAGCCAAAAAGGATATTTCTGTTTCAAAGTTACCTTTTAAGGTAAGCCTAACTCATTATTAATTAAAACAAAAGTTGTTTACAAAATATCTTAATACATGGGAGCTGAGTAAAGGATTGGGTGGGAAAGAAATGAATGGAGGCAACAAATACTAAACTCTCTATGTTAATGAGTTAAACTAAACAACTATGATTAACAATAAGAATAATAAATTCTTAACTTGAAATATTAAATGGTACACTATACACAGTGCTAATGTGTTGCAATAAGATGAGCAGTTTAGTGCTAAGAGATAGTACGAGTCTCCTATGATAGGTTTTCATCCTTCCTTTTCTTTTCTTTTTCTTCCTATGTCTTTCAATGTTTAAATATGGTTCTGTTTAAAGAGTTGCAATTTAAATACACATTGGTTGTCTCTGATTTGGGGGTAGAGGAGATATATAGAAAGTTAATAACTCTGTTTTAAAAAATAAATAGTTAAAAACAAACACCGCTGAGCAAAACAATGGAGGATTGCAGTCACATTTAAATCACAAGTAGCTCCTAAATCCAATAGCCAATGATGTAAAAAAGGTATGTAAAAAGCAGGTTTATTAATAAAAGAGCTTTCGCATGAGCTTCTTCAGACCTATACAACTAAACTGTCTGTAAACATCAGTTTAAAAAGCCAAAAAAATCCTGTCCATTATTTAAAGGTACATGGCTCATTAAAATATCATGTAAAAAGTCATATATAAAATTCCTATACACCATCATAAACATTTCAAAACAAAGCCATTCATATTCATATCCATTATTGGAATAAATAAATCAAAAGTATGTGTGACAGATGGGGGAGGAAAAATTTTAGTAACATAACTATCAAAACATTGACAGAGCATCTATGCATATAAAGGTTCAAAAAGACCCTACTGGCCACAAAGTAAAAACTCTTCATAGCCTCTTAACATCTTTTGGGACATAACCTTCTTGATTTCAGCAGAGTCGCAGGGGAACCCTTCCATTGAGACCTGGGGTGATATCTGCCCTAAACTTAATAATCCAATGGATTTCCTGGTCTCTGTATAATTGTTAATGTCCCTCTCCTGTATGTCCTTGAGATCTGTTCCAAGATCCTGAACTTAAAACGATGCTCTTGACCTTTGTCATTAGTGTGTTTGGATAGTGCATTATGTGTAGTACCTCTCCTTGTGTGGTATACATGCTCACGAATCCTATCCCTCAGTGTCCTATTGGTCTTGCCTACATAGTAGGCTGGACAGACTGTGCAGCAGGCTAGGTAAACTACATCTCTGGACATACAATTGCCCCTCGTCCTGATGTAGTAAATACCCGAACCATATGGATATCGGAAGACAGGGTCGGTTTCTATATAGGGACAAAAATTGCATTTGTCGCATGTGGTCATGTAGGGACCCAACAAAGCAGGTGGATCATTATGGACCCTTGGGTAGCAGAGCAAACTCTTTAAGTTCTTTGTACCTGTAAGGCTCTTAATAGTTGGGTCAACTGATAAAACGTGCCAATGCTTAGAGAAAATATCTTTAAGTGTACCTACATCCCTGGTGTAAAAAATGGGAAATGCAATTCCATTACAACAATACCAACAATACAAACAGTGCATTGAACTTGTACCTCTTCCTCCATCACCACAGGGAATACCAGTGACTCAGGGAACACGGACCGTGCTCCCAATAGAGATGCAATCGATGTAGGCACGGTTGAACTTCCTGGCTCATGCCTGGACAACGATCACACTGGCTCCAACAGCAACATTGGCCCAGCCATCCCCACAGACCAAGCTGGTCATGCAGGGCTGTACCCATCGGAACGGACTCTGTGCTGGAGCCGACAGCTACCACCGACTTGGATGCCAATGCTGATTCAGTAAGAAGGGCTGAATCTTCAGTCAGCAGGGCTGAACCAACTGTCCCGCCTCTTGAACCAGACGTTAGGAGGAAAGTTTCCTCCTATGCATCGAGTAGAGATCCTGATGGACGGATCCCATTTCCCTTGGATTCCACTTTTCACCATTCTCCCTCCAGAGGGATGGCAGACACCCTTTTCCCATCAGGGTGCCTACTAAACCAGGAGAAGTCGCTCCAAAATGCCAAGGGAGGTACAAGAGGAAATTTCACGGATCGCCCATCCAACCGACAATCAAGAAAATGTGGGAGGGTAGCATTAGGACCTCGTGTTCAATTTGTCCAGTCATGTTTTGACTGAACATGAGTCACAAGTCCTCTCTAAGGGTCTCACTTTTATTCCAACCTCAGATAGTAGATACGAAGAGACTTTAAGAGACTTTACGCTTTTGTCAGGAATTTGTCCCTGAAGGTTTTCTTCAACAGCACAGAGATGAAGGCTAATACCACTGTGTTTAGGACACCTAGTACATTCCTCCCTCCGATACACCCTCTGGTTGGTGCATATAGCAAACTGGTAGAAGATGAGATATATAGGTTGAATGGGTCAGAATCTGGCAACAGGAGAAGGAAATATAACCTCAGCCTTATACAACGAGGGCCTTGGACAACAACAGGGAGATTATTATCCGCAGACAAAGGAGGTGGGATTGTAGTTTTGACATGGACAGGTATAATAATGATATGCTACTAATGTTGGCTGATGACAAGTTTTATGTTCCTATTACCAATGATAGGGTGGACAGCATCATTGAGAGCATACGCCCATATTATTTGGTCTTTTGATAATGGTGTTATTGATACTTCTCTATATGAATTTTTCAATGTGGTTCATCCCCTATTACCTACCATTCAGGGTCTCCCAAAGATCCATAAGGATTCACTACATCCACCTCTTAGACCCATAGTTGCAGGGAGAGGGTGGTCAACTGAACCCTGTCACTTTTTGTTGAGGCACAACTCAGACCATTGGTTGATGCCAATAGGTTCATTCTTAAGGATACCAGACAGTTTTTGTTGGATTTCTACCAATATATCAACACTTGTTCTGGAATTGAAGACCTCATATGGGTCACCATGGACGTTCAGTCCTTATTTACGGTTATACCCAATGAGGAAGGTAGAGCAATGGTAGGTGCATATCTGAGGAGAACCGACCTCCCTCTGAAGTATGATGTTGATTTGATTCTTATGTTGTTGGCTATTATTTTAGAATCCAATCTTTTTGTTTCCATGACAAGATTTTTGCTATGGGCACTTCCTGTGCCAATAGCTACGCCAACTTGGTGATGGCAGAGTGGGAACATAGCTTCTTGTTTCAGAATAGTTTGTTTCAGGAGTCAGTACCATTCTATAGGCGTTTTGTGGATGATCTCTTCCTTGTGTGGAGTGGCTCTACAATACAATTAGAGTCCTTTTACACAGATCAACATGTCTGTCACCTTTCTGAAGTTTACTATGGATTGGTCAAGACCACTATTCCTTTTAGATGTCTTTGTTGATAAATTACCCTGTGGGATAGTCAACACGGGTGTTTATCGCAAGACCTGCTATAGGAATACACTGCTGCATCGTTCGTGCATGCATCCTGGCTATGTATACAAGAACATAGTGAAGGGACAATCAATGCGGATGTCTAGATATACACCCCTAGACAGTCATCTGGCAAGTGAATTAGGAGACCTTAGCAGCAAATTGAGGGAACGTGGCTATGACCACTTAGATATCTCCAGAGGGATGGCGGGCATTGCAGATCTGAGGATAGACAGAGCGAAACCATATTTCAGATGGTGCTGTTGAAATATAGAGGCCAGTGATGGCTTGGATAGCCAAGAGGGCGGTTCAAATATGGACAATGGAATTGCATTTCCCATTTTTTACACCAGGGATGTAGGTACACTTAAAGATATTTTCTCTAAGCATTGGCACGTTTTATCAGTTGACCCAACTATTAAGAGCCTTACAGGTACTCGACCTAGATTTGTTTACCGGAATAAAAAGAACTTAAAGAGTTTGCTCTGCTACCCAAGGGTCCATAATGATCCACCTGCTTTGTTGGGTCCCTACATGACCACATGCGACAAATGCAATTTTTGTCCATATATAGAAACCGACCCTGTCTTCCGATATCCATATGGTTCGGGTATTTACTACATCAGGATGAGGGGCAATTGTATGTCCAGAGATGTAGTTTACCTAGCCTGCTGCACAGTCTGTCCAGCCTACTATGTAGGCAAGACCAATAGGACACTGAGGGATAGGATTCGTGAGCATGTATACCACACAAGGAGAGGTACTACACATAATGCACTATCCAAACACACTAATGACAAAGGTCAAGAGCATCGTTTTAAGTTCAGGATCTTGGAACAGATCTCAAGGACATACAGGAGAGGGACATTAACAATTATACAGAGACCAGGGAAATCCATTGGATTATTAAGTTTAGGGCAGATATCACCCCAGGTCTCAATGGAAGGGTTCCCCGACCTCTGCTGAAATCAAGAAGGTTATTGTCCAAAAGATGTTAAGAGGCTATGAAGAGTTTTTACTTTGTGGCCAGTAGGGTCTTTTTGAACCTTTATATGCATAGATGCTCTGTCAATGTTTTGATAGTTATGTTACTAAAATTTTTCCTCCCCATCTGTCACACATACTTTTGATTTATTTATTCCAATAATGGATATGAATATGAATGGCTTTGTTTTGAAATGCCACTGTTTTATGATGGTGTATAGGAATTTTATATATGACTTTTTACATGATATTTTTAATGAGCCATGTACCTTTAAATAATGGACAGGATTTTGCCATTTTGGCTTTTAAACTGATGTTTACAGACAGTTTAGTTGTATAGGTCTGAAGAAGCTCATGCGCCACCTCTTTTTATTAATAAACCTGCTTTTTACATACCTCGCCTGCACTTGGATTTTTTACATCATTGGCTATTGGATTTAGGAGCTACTTGTGATTTAAATGTGACTGCAATCCTCCATTGTTTTGCTCAGCGGTGTTTGTTTTTAACTATTTATCTTTGAGCTTGTTGTTCCGTTGAGCATTCACTCCACTGGTCCTCTTTATTCATTATATCTGTTTTAAAAAAGCTTTAACTTGCATATAATTTATGTCATTCTTTACATTCAATATGCTTTGAACTTTGAATAATGTATTTGCGAGCCCTGCAGCTTAGCTCGTGCTAAATAACACATCATGAATCTTAAAAACTGAAGAAGCGTGAAAAAAAAAATGTTGCTGTTTTTCCCACTGGAATCCTTCAAAGAGACGATTTTTAGTCTTAAGTGTCTCACACAGATCAATTGCAAGCTGGAAACACCACCATAACTCCTCATAGCAGTGTGGGAACTAAAACAAGAAGCTTAATGACCTTTGAACTCAAATGTCACTTCAGTGTGACATGAAAGCAAGAAGACCAACAAACCAGGAAAGTAAATACACTCAAATAAGATGACACAGAAACGGATCCTTAAATAAATTATATGAGAAGGAAAAGTGAGTTTTTCTTTGTTTAATTTTATACATCACATTCTCAGATAAACAGACTTCAAATTATTGCCTATTGGAGCTCTCTGAGTACTTACACCATATTATGAACTGCTTGAGTCAGTAATGATTGTATGCTGACAAAATAGAAATTTTTGTACAATGCTTAGTCTGCTATATGCATACTTAGAGCCTTTATGTTTTAAGACAAAAAAGTATCCTTTCACTACCTACATATATAGGTTTCTTCACACTAACTCTAGACCTACATATTATGTCAAAAAAAACTGCTATACCGTTTGGATACTATAACAAGTTGTTGACTCAGACAGCGATACCTTTTATATTACAAGTAACAAATAAATTGGGAATGTGGAGGTGATTCAACAAATGTGTATGATAACCTTAAATATCCAAATGTGTGTCTTTTTTTTTCTCTCTTTACCTACTTCACACATTATTTTGATAAGGAAAAATGACAGTCATTTAATATGGCTTTTAAATGTATATATTCATAAGAAGATACCGTTTATACTGTTTTTAATGTTAACATGGTTTACGAGTTTTTTTTATTTCAGTTCAGTAAGCATATAGTAACTAAGATAATTCATATTGCTTAAAGAGAGTCCTAATCCTGTTATGTATTATTCTCTAATTAGTTTAAATGGAAACTGTTATAGATAAAAGGTGTTATTTTAATAAGAGTTATAAATATCTGTTTTAACCTTAAGTTCAGTAACAGAGGGAGGAGAAACACAAGAAAAAGAGGAGAAAATCCATATACATACTTAGACGTTAAATGTATATGCTTTTCTCATTTATCAGACCTTTTAATGTCTTGATTATTAGAAGAAATATATTATACTAATTTAATGGAACTTGCTAGATGAGATATATATAACCATGTAGATAAATTTCTCAGAAAAGTAATTCTCAATATTAACAGTTTGAATTCAAGTACTATTTATATTCATAAAGTGGTTGCTGATTTGCTGCTGTTACAGCAAGGGGGGTAAATCTAAGTGGCAGATGCTACTTGGATTGAGAGTTTATAACTCCAGGCCAGACATATCATTATTTCTTAAAAGTCGGCACTGTATACTTAATTCTATTGAACAATCACAGCTGACATCCATTATATTTAATACTTACAAGATTACAATTCATAAAAATTTCAAAACATACTATACCCACAATAAATCACTAGTTATGGAATGTAGCCCTAATATAGCTTATATAGGAGGGGAAATACAAAAAAAATTATTTCAAATTGACGTGACGTTTAGTTATCTAACAATTTCATGTATTTAGAATGGTTTAGAATGGTTTCACTGAAAGGTATCTCAGTTAATATTAATGGCTTAAATAATCCAAGAAAAAGAGGGAGTTTATTCATATATCTAGCTTACATAAATCTAACCTGATTTTCTTACAAGAAACACACCTATCGAGGGAAAACATAAAAACATTAAACACCAATAAGTATGTAGTCTTAGTAAGTTCAGAGCATTCAAAAAAAAAGAGGAGTAGCAATCCTTTGGAATAAATCTTTACCTTCACCAAGAATAATTAAGATATAAGATGATAAAGACATAGATTGGATGCCCAGCATAGGCATTAATACAATTAAGCAACATCTAAACCAGGTAGTTTTCCAGTCAAAAGGAAATATCATTATTGGAGGAGATTTTAACTGTATCCTAACAGAAAATGAACCCAGTACCTTAGGGAAAAGGAAAATAACCTCTCATGCCAAACAATTAATACAGTTTATTGGTTTATATCACTTATAAGACATATATGAACATGCTGACCCTAAATCATTACAATATACATTTTTTTTCTAACAGACATAATTCCTACTCTAGGATAGAGATAATATTGTTCTCCAGTCAAATAATTAATGATTTAACTAAATCTAAGATTATATCATGCCTGTTATCTGACCATAACTCAATTGTTTTTGAACTTTTTATTAATGTAACATTTAATGTGTAAATCAGAAGAATTCTACCTACCTAACACAACTAAAAGAGTTCAAAGAATTTTTAAATCAAGAAATCCAAAACTTTATAACTAAAAACTCTTCTCCTAACATCTTAGACACGCATATATATATATATATATATATATATATATATATATATATGGACAAATCAATAGATGGCATTCCAATAAAAGAAAAACTTGGGATAAAGACTTAAAAGAAATACAAGATAAATTAGATGTGTTGCAACTTAACTCATCAAAAAGAATATTAGGGATGAAATAAACAAACTGAAAAATGAATATAGTGAAATATTATATCACAAGACAATGATTTGCTTATAAAAATATAAATTTCTTGCTTACTCATTGAACCCCCAAATCTAAGTAATATTAAAAACAAGACAAAAAGACTGAATAAACATAATCATATCAAAAAGATATATTCAGTAAAGAAAAAAAGAAAGTCTTCAATTTACATTTAGAGATCATTTTCTTAAAATTAATCAAAATACAGTCAAAATTGAGTCTAAAGGTAAAATAAAAGAATATATTAATAAAAACATCAATAGTAAACTTAACAAACAACAAGCAGAAATTATAGATAAAGAAAAAATAACATATTCAGAAATCCAAATTCAAATTGGTAAATGTAAACAAAATAAAGCATCATGTAACAATGGTATTATACCAGAATTATATAAAATATTTCCTAAGAGTGTGCTTACTGTACTTCATAATGTATTCTCAAAAGCCCAGAACAAATCTATAATACCCCCATCCTGGAAATATACATTTATATCACCTATTTTGAAATCCAATAAAGACCCAATGTATTGCTCTTCCTATATGCTTATCTCATTATTGAATGTAGACTATAAAATGTTCATGAACATTTATACTGAAAGACTGAGAAAATTCCTACCACATTTAATAGAAGATCATCAAACTGGCTTTATAGTTAACAAAAATACATTCGACAATATTAAAAGAACTTTAGCATTAATTGATTATTCTCAAAGAAGGAAAAAAGATGTGACATTAATAAGCTTGGATATAAATTCAGCTTTTGATTCAGTAAATTGGGATTACTCGTTTGTATTACTTGAATGTCTAAATTTCTCAAAAACATTTATAGACTTATTAGAACACTTATATAAGGGGGCATTAGCATACATTAAAATCAGTACATCTATATCACCTAACATTCCTGTCATAAAAGGAACTAAACAAGGATGCCCACTTTCTACTTTATTATTTGCCCTGATAATGGAACCATAGGCTAATAAAATAAGGAAAAATAAAAACACAGAAGGATTGGAAATTAACACAGAAATATCCTCCAAAATTCAGCTTTTTGCTGACAGTGTACTTATAAATCAAAAGGGAATTATTCTTTTATAACATCATTATTCAATTCCATAAATAGTTTTCAAAAAGCATCAGGTTTAACCTTCAATGAGGACAAAACAAAAATTCTACTCATCTCCTCAAACAAAAATAAAATAATGGGTAATAACCATAAACATAAACTGAACACTGACCAAGTTACATATCTAGGAATATTAGCCAAAGACACTAAGACTATAATACAGCTAAACTATAATAAATGTTTTGAAAATATTCAAGCACTTCTAATGAGATGGAACACATTTTTTACAACAGATGAAAGTCTAACTGTAATTAAAAGGATAATTCTTCCCAAGATTCTCTATGTTATTCAATCTATCTTATTACTACCCACCAAATCACTAACTAGCAAATTAAACACAATGTTAACATTTTTTGGACCCCCCAAAAAACAAGAATAGCCTTCAAATATCATTTAAACAGTTGGAACAAGGGAGGAATAGCTTTCCCAGACCTAAATTTATATTCAAGTTCTTCCATAATCAATACTTTAACTCAATTAATGGACATACCTTACTCAGCCAAATGGAAAAATTAGTAGGATACAATAAACACAGACCTAATTACAAAACCACAGTTATACAAAATGGATTTATTAAATAATCTCATGTTATGGATTTTAAAACACTACTTTATCACCCAGGTTACACCTAAACATACAAAAAAGTATAGCATTAATATCTTAACAACTTTTAGAAACTTTATAGATGATCACACCATCTACAAAGAATAGATTTTTTTTGATATTCCTACAACCTTGACTCAACAAATTTTGTTATCTGATCCAAATAAAAACACATCACTCAAACAGAAGGAATTAAAATTTTGGTTTCAGATGATTTCTGACAGAAAATTCAAAGTACAGATTTAATAATACAAGCATCTGCTCTGGACAAATCTTTATGGCTGGATATACAAACCTTTAGACAATTTCTAATAAATAAACTTAACTTGATATCTCCTGCAACTAGACAGGATTCTGCTATTTTGATAGACTATTTGGAATTAAGCTTACAACAGAAATCCTCTTATACAGGTACTCTTTCTTATATCTACGGAATCATCAGAGAAGACGTATGAAGTTGCCCAGAAAAATTTTGGAACTACTATTATACAATTAATAACAAGTCTCCTAGGAAACAAGATAAAATAATTATATTGGAATCAGCAGGTAAAACAACATCTTCTCTTAAATGGAAATCATACACCTGGAGGTTTTTGTATAGATCATTTTATACACCTCAAATTATTAATAAAATCAATAAAAAAGGTAACATATGTAACAAATGTAAGTCTGGGGTAAATATAGGATAGGCACATATGTTTTATGACTGCTCTGAATTAAAAGTTTATTAGGAGAAAGTCAATAACTTATTACAAGCTTTATTTACAGATAATTTCACTTTAAATAAATCTATGGTTCTCTTCAACATATCCATAGCAAATTGTGTTAAAAAATAAAACTCCCCCCTTAATCTGGTCAATACTTGCTGTGGCCAGAAAGATCATTACAAGAAACTGGATTTCAGACTCCCCTCCAACCGTTACAGAATTCAAGAATGGTATAACTGATGGGTACCTGTTATTTAATCGACCATCCTAAATGTCAAGTATTGGAAGATCGAATGGGGAAGTTCGAAAAATAGAAATGTCAAAGCCGCAGAAATTTGAGTTCTTTCCCAGAGAAAGAATTTGGTTGGCTGTTTCCGTGTCTTCGACATTTTCTGTACTGTGGTGCGAAAGTTACAGATCGGGTTAAGGTAAGTGTGTGAGTGTGACGGACATTGGGATTAGGGTGCGGGTAAGGTAAGTGTGTGAAAGTGACAGACATTAGGGTTAGGGTGTGGGTAAGGTAAGTGTGCGATAGTGATGGACTTTAGGGTAAGGGCGTGAGTAAGGTAAGTGTGCAATAGTGGATGGACTTTAGGGTTAGTGCGCGGGTAAGATAAATGTTGTATAGTGATGGACTTTAGAGTTAGGGTGCGGATAAGGTAAGTGTGTGATAGTGACGGACTTTAGGGTTAGGGTGCGAGTAAGGTAAGTGTGCGATAGTGACGGACTTTAGGGTTAGGGCACAGGTAAGGTAAGTGTGTGATAGTGATGGACCTTAAGGTTAGGGCTTGGGTTAATGTTAGTGCATAGATAGTTGTGTATGTAAGGTGTAGTGTAGGTTTGTTAGGTTTTTGGTGTATTTGTGTTGTGTGTGTGTTTTTTGGAACAGCGATTTTTTTTTTTCCCCTGGGAAAAAATTCACTGTTCTGAGGTTTCATTGTTGTGATATTTTGAACTTCCAAATTTGAACATATTTTAATGCTTTGTATGTAGCATGACTTTGTAATTATTACTGCAAATGTGAACTAGCAATATTTGATGTCTAGAGGCATCACTAGGATGTAACTCCAGAAACACCTGGAAGTGACTCTTGGCTGTAATGAGTTAACTATGTTCATAGTTTGAGCAGACTGACCTCGCCTAAAAAGACACTGTAGGGAAAGAGAAAGTTTTGGCCTATAGACTACTTGGCAGCATAAATATTGGCTTTAGGTGACTCGGTTGCTTTAACTAATTTTGATGCGATGGGTGCTAAACTAAACTGAATTTACAGTTATCCATCCATTCATCTAAATTACATTTGAATATAATAAGAGAAGTACTTTCCTTTATACTAAGTGGAAGACAGTGTCATAGAAAAAGTATTCTCTGTGATCCCTCCGAAAGGTTATATTTATCTTGCAAAAGAGATTGAGATGCCTTGAGTAGGTGTTTATGGAACATTTGGACTTGTGCATGCATGATAGGACTGACAGGATACATTCTGTTCAGGCTCTATGCATGAGGCAGACATTGACCCTTAATAACATGGGTGAGATGGGCAAGGCTCTGAGATGGTCTGTATATTTTTTTCTAATTTAAGCCCATAATTTGTTTTATGTTAGGAAAGGGAAATTTTGAATATGTTTAAGAATAATAAAAATATTAGAGTCATGAAACTGGACAAGGGTGGCATGGTGTTATTGTTCAACTTGGAAGATAAGAATGTAATGATGAATTTGTTGCATAATAATGAGACATAGTCACCCATTTCTAAAAATCAGATTAATATTGCATATAAGCATATACACTCATATTTAGAAGAATTTCTCCTAGAAAATATGATTGGTTTGGAAATATGTAAATTTTTACAACAACCTAATCCAGTTATTCCAAATACCTTTGGTATTCCCAAAATTCATAAAAAAGTGAATAACCCACCTTTCAGACCCCATTGGGTAAAAGATGTGGTGGACAACACACCACATTTGTTAAAGGACTCATGGAATTTTTTGGGTAAGTCAAAGTGAAGTATTTGGAAAAAAGAACTTGTGTTTTTGACTATTGATGTAGTGGATCTTTTCTCAGTTTTGCCAAGGAGGGAAGAACTTGATTTTTTTTGGACTGTTTTATTTCAAAAGTCCAACTTACCAAAAGAGATGATTGCTACTACTATTGAGTTGATGAAATTGGTGTTAGAAAATAACTATATACATTTTGAAGGAGAATATTTCCAGAAAATTGCTGGTGTGGCAATGGGGGCAGTATGTGCCCCAGTTTTTGCAAACATTGTCATGCTAGGCTGGGAGAATGAGTATGTCTTTAATAGCTCCTTTGCCAGGTATTTGCATCTATACATTAGGTATTTGGATGATATATTTATTTTGTTGGATGAGCCTTTTGAGGAGATGTCCAATTTTGTGGAATATTTAAAAAGCTGTACTGATTATTTCAACTTTACTTAATGCTAGGATAAAGAAAGGATTGACTATTTGGACACACTTATTTCCCACATTGCAGAAGGGTTTAAATCAAACCCGTTTAGGAAGGAGACATTCTGTAATAGTTATCTGTGTTATTCTAGTAATCATCCTTATTTTTACAAGAAAAACTTGGTTAAAGGACATGCTATATGCATTGCTAGGATGACCTCAGAATGAGCCAAGGTATGAGATGAGATTAATAAACTCAAGGAGATGTTCACAAATAGAGTTACCCTGATAAAATGGTAGATGATATTATTTGGGAAGTCTATCAGGGATGGAGGTCAAGATATAAACCCCTTTTGGGAATAGGTATGGGGAAGTCAAGTGAAAGGATGGAAGATGTTAAGCATGAAAAGGCATTGGTGCTTGAAATCAACCAATATTCTGGGGAAACTAGGCCTATAGTAAAAAGGAATTGGAACATTTTTAAGGTTAACAAGGAACTTTATGACCTAGTAGGTGAGGACCTTGTATTCACCTATAAAACTGGGAAGAATATTAAACGAATATTTGATAACAATGGGGTTAATGTTATAGCTATGAGTAAAGGGACATGTCCATGTGGTAGGTGTAACCAGTGTTCTTACATAATAAAGGTGGATAGTTGATTTTGGATAATAAGTTAGGGAGTAGGGTATTTTTCCAGAAAGGCAACTGTGATAATAAAAGAATATGTTTTAGCTGATACTTGTCCTGCCTTTTATGTAGGGAAGATGGAGAGAGAACTGAAAAATAGAATTTATGAACATATTTATGATATAACCTGTAAAAAAACAGGCTAGTGCTCTGTATAAACATTCAATTACATGTGTAAATTTCTCTCATTTTTTTTACTTGGTATTATAGAAATATAAAGGTTAACCCTAGAGATGGTGACTGGAAGGGATATTTAATGAAGTGTGAGTTAATGTGGCAGTTAAGGTTGAATGCCATTTTTCCCCAGGGTTAAATGATCAGGTTTCTCTTAAATCTGTTTTAAATGAGAGGGCAGTCTCCATTCAGAAGTGGTGATAAAGTTAAAATTTGTATTCAGTGTAAGTTTTGTGAAATTAATGTTTTTAAGTTTTTTGTATGCATTTAATATTTGTTATACATAATGTTTTAATGAAGAACAAAATTTAAAGGATATTGTTACCTTAAGGATAATTAGTGGTTTAATCAATTAATTAGTTAATTGAATAGTTATTGGGAAGATAGGGTATATAAAGATGTTTTGAGCACTGTATTTTATCTGATGAAGTC
The DNA here is from genome assembly GCF_019279795.1 of Protopterus annectens. Classification (NCBI taxonomy): domain Eukaryota; kingdom Metazoa; phylum Chordata; order Ceratodontiformes; family Protopteridae; genus Protopterus; species Protopterus annectens. Next base: position 1,610,260,191 of record NC_056732.1, on the reverse strand, counting down.
TCTGTGTATGGGACGAAAGCGCTTATGATGTTGAGTTTTTATGATAAAACAGCCATTGAACTCTGGTTTCCTTGCCAAGTCATGGTTTCTTGTTTCTTGTAGTTTTGGTCTGGTTTGCCATGCACCATTCAGTTTACATTTTTTGTTTTATGTTCTCATTTTAAATGCGGCAAGAGTTTGGATGGATACATATCAAAAGTGATATTATATTCAATGATTGAATATCAAGTAGAATGAAATGATTGCATCCCTGGACCTGGATATAATAACTTTAAATATAAGCTGTACAATGAGAAATGACTCCCTTACACCATTCAAAGGGTAAATGTTAGACTTCTGTGGCAGTGCAAGTGTTAAGTGCTGTGTCCTATGGCTTGTGAAATTAGAGAGGGAGGAAGTTTGACTCTCACAGCAGTCAACTTGTGTGTATGTATAAAGATTTGTATATAGAGTGAGGTAAGCATGAGTCTACAGATTGTTGGCTTCCCTCAACTAACAATCAAGACCGGAAATCAAACCGATTGTCTGGTAGTCCAGAAAACACTGTACAAACTCTGGTATTCTGTTTTAAAAAAGGAAACAGACTGAGTTTGTTAAACTGGTGGATTTACTAGGCTTTTTTACAGAAAAGCATAGTAAATTGGCAGAAAGCAGGTATCAGGAATGGAAAAAGAGGGAGTTCCCATCAACTGATGTCATATCATCACAAAATAGGTAAAACATGAATAGGAGTGGGGGCAGAAATGGGCAGGGTTACGGGTGATGTGAGGGGTTTGGGCTTGGTCCAGTTTTAGCCACGATGAAAGGTGGCAACCCTAATCAAGAGATAATTTTGCATTGGAAGGTGAGTCCAGTTCAATATCAGACCCTTTTCACAACATCATCTTCTCTGCAACATACCAAAGATGTCATCTTGTATAAAGTGCACTCTATCGCAATAGAAGTCAGAATTCTGACCTCTAGATAGATAGTTGGTTCTAATCTCCCAAGTCAAATTGTGCATGTGCGATGGTGGGGCCAATGAAGGATTTATTCAACAGCTAGCTCATGACTCTGTCAGGAGAATCATTTAACTAGCCAAATGGATCCTAATTCCCCTCTTACCTCTGTCCACAAACACATTCTGTCTGCCACACAATGATGAGGCAATCCTTTCAAAGACGTACTCCTAAAGTTGGACCTCTCCTGTGACATGTGTGTATAATGCAGTTTTATGTAGACTGCCTAAGTAGACAGGTAGGGAGTTAATGTAGAGTGGTAAGAATCTCATCAGTATTAATGTTTGTGTGAATGTAGATGGACACAGGAGTGTCTTATTTGTAGTGCCAACATTTAGAAACCTAGCTGGAAGTCATTTTAGCACACACAACTCCTTTACAAGACACAACTGATGTTATCCCTTCAGAGATGAGTCTGGCTCACAAGAAGATAGCCTTCTCCTGTGGCACATGCAAATAATACACTTGTGCATAGAATGTGTGGCTATATAGGTAGGGGGTTCAAATACAGCAATGGGGAACTTGTAGAAGTGTGTGTGTGTGTGTGTGTGTGTGTGTGTGTGTGTGTGTGTGTGTGTGTGTGTGTGTGAAGGAATGAACTCAGGATTGTGGCTTACTTGGATTTGAAGTGTCAACATTTAAAAACCTTAGCTAGAAGTCATTTTAGCATACACATCTCCTTTGTAAGACACAGCTAACGTCACCCCTTCAGGGATGCAGTCTGTCTCACATGAAGTCAGACTTCTCCCATGCCATGTGCATATAATACACTTAGATTGTGTGACTACATAGGTAGGGAGTTTGATTCAGGACTATCTTCTTTGAGTGAGTGTTTCTAACTCTTACTGTGCAGAGCAGGCTTGAAAACCATATATGATATATAGTTACACAGTGTGCTTGTGCTGTGCGACCACTTTTTAGCAAAAATGTCAATATAATACAAAGTGGTGTTGTCATCCATTGAAATGTGCAGTGTCACATCTGTAAAAGAAATCTAGACCTGCACTTGTGTTTTAGCAAACCTTCTGTAGCTTATACTGTTAGTTATGTAGTTCATATCCTGACATTGCTGCTTACACCTAATGTTCATGTTGCTGACAGTGTTGTCACCCCTGTGTGCTATGTTAAGGAGTAGCTGTTGCTCTTACAAGAGTTTATTGTAAATTTCAGTTTATTCTAAATTTCATTATGAAACACTGTATTGAAGACTGATGCTGTCATTGGATTAGATTTTCCTTCCATAACAATTGTAGTAAGATACTTCCTCAGGATTGAGAACATGAGATGATGTAATGTATGTTGTTGCCTTATAAAGTCATGTATTCTGATGGAGAATTATATCAACATTGTATATAATTGTCGTCCACCATCACAGTGACAGCAGCAATATGGCATGGGTGTGTTTCGGTATACCTACCAATCAAGCAATGCTGTCTGTCATACAGCAATATTATTTCAAAGTACCTATAGTGACACATATTCCTTGTTTCATTAACTCATTCACTGTGGAGCAGCTCAGAACATGCTGCCTGCTTACTTTCACCATAGGAACAACAGTGCAGCCTGGGCTCATTTTCAGATAATCCATTTGTAATACCATACAGAAAACAAATGTTCATAACTCTTTAACCATAAGACCTAGACTAAAAATGTAAATGCAAAAGTTGTTCAGTAGACAATGATCTTTTCAACATTGTAATTGTTGATAGTGTGTATCTAAGTCATTATTAAATATTTGCCAAGGAATTCTGAGGTTATGCATAATTTTTACCTTTTTTGTAAAACAAATCACAGTATCTTAGTGAATGTATCATGTAGACCCGTGCAATTTATAATTTGTTTGTGTGAATGTCAGCTTTGATACATTAGCCATTACTGTGTAATACTCCTTTACTGAGATAGATATTCACAGAAATATGACTGATATTATATTACTAATATGACAAACAAAGCATAATATCTCATCACCTGTAACAGGCAGAGACTAAATCTCAGTGTGAAGGTTGTGTGGCTCAATGTCAGCTTCAGAATGATACATTATATGTGTCATCACCATGCTGCCTTGCAAAAATATTGGCATAATAATGAGAAATATCCTAATTTCCATAATATGACAAATAAGCCGCGTATTTGATTCATGTCCTTGTCATAGATCAGCAATATTTTTTTGCAAAAACTGATGTTTCTTTCTTTGTTCTGTTGTGAATATTACACTTCACTCCTGAACTTGCCTTATTTCCTTGCACACATATTAATATAAATATGGCAAAAATATTAATTTTCATACCTACTCTACAAGCAAACAGACTGTGACATCTGTCCATGTATGATGTTCACAATTCATATTACTACCTGAAGTTGTACATTTTGATAGTGACTTCAAAAAGATATGTCACTCATTACCTTGTCATCTTTCCTGGCATGGTTATTTACCAAAATATTAAAAAATATCATAATTTTCATAACCTAAATCCTAAACAATCTGTGATATCTGTACATGTGTACAGCATACTGATACAGTTCTTTTACCATCTTGCAAGTACTAATACTGTCTTCAAAATGTAGGTCTTACTCAGCATGTTGGCATCTTCCCTACCAGAGTTATTCACCAGAATATGAAAAAAATAATAAATTTCATAACCTAATTCATAAACAAACTGTGATATCTGTACATACCAGAACACTATATACCGAATGTGTGATATATGAATCTATTATGTGGTACAACATTCAGTTGCAGTAATTCACAAAAATATGAACCGCATAACCACAGTGGCTATCTTCATATGTATTTTACAGCACAAACAATTCAGAAAAAAGAAAGAAATAAATAGGGGGTAAAAGACTTCTGCATGACTCCATATATACAGAACCCCAAATCTGCCATGTGCATTCATCAATGTGATAGAGTTTTAGTAATGTGAATCAAAGTGGCAGCTGCACGAGGGTTTTACCTGACAAGTGATAATGGTCTAGTGTTATACTGTAACTCCACAAATTGTAAATTAATAATGTGATAATGACTTACATTTCATTACTGAAAGGTTCCGCATGTTCAGACAAAGGTAATAATTGCTGTGCATTACCTATTGAGCAGACATTCAGTACATTCCTGGTACAGGTGTAATGTAAGATTGAGTCATTACCATGTCTCAGTAAAAGACAGTATAATTTTTATATTACTGAGCCCTTCCTCTCACCTAAATTCTATACATGACTAACTGAAAGAATTGATAAAACTGCAAAATTACTAGAATGAGCTTGAATGACCCTACTTCATCTACCTCTCCCTTCCTGTTTTTTCTATTCCGCAGTATCTGTTTCCAAACTCTAATTTAATGCTAGCACCTGTGCCATAAATAGGTTGTATTTCAGTCCATCTTACCCTGAGTGGAAATTACGTCATCCTAAACTTACTACAAATATGTGGTTTAAATTCTAATGTATGCAGTTGTAATTAGTACATGTGATGGCTGTTTTTTTTTTTCCACTTAATTACTTTTGTCATATTTTATTATGTATGTATCTTTTGGAGCTTTTCTCCTCAGGTATCCACTGAAAAAGGGCATATGCCCCGGACAACAAATGTCAAATAAATAAATACATAAATAAAGCAACTGGAATGAATGTCTTTATCTGTTAATTACATAGAACTCTGTCAGACTCTCCTTTATGGGCCATATCTTGTACTTTTCAGAGTGATTACTGACACTGCAGTTTAGCCAGAAGTATTGTCTGAAACATACGGTTGCTCCATGCCAGAATTAGTGTATGAGTAATAACATTATCTCTCTAAGATATTCTCGTGATTAGAATCAGACACACAGATAACAAAGTCAGAAATATCTGAACAATCCGGTTGATCCATGTAAGAGTTACTGCAAAAATAATGACAACAGATCCATGATAGATTTTTAACGACAAGCAGTAACATTTATCAGAATCAGGCACACAGATAACAAAGTCAGAAATATCTGAACTATCTGGCTGAATCACCTAAGAATTAGTGCAAAAGTAATAAGATTTATTTCGCTGAATCATGCCTCTGATTAGGGAATTTTAGTCACTAAATAATGACATGCATTTGAGTTTCAGACTCTACTTGGCATATAGTAAAGTTTGATTCATAGGTAAGGGATACATTGGCATAATGATTAAGGTCTTTATCTCCCAGCACAAGGTACAAGGTTAAATCCTTACCTCCCGCCAGTACCTGTTTGGAGTTTGCATGTTCTACCTGTGTTCATAGGTTCATAGGTAGATACTAGCTATCTGCCCTAGGGCATTTATAAGCCTAGCCAGAGTGTATTTGGCTTCCGCCTCCCTATTAGATTAGCCTACTGTGCCTCTGTAAAGTAGGTCACAGAAGGTACCCTTTTAAGATTAGTTTACTGTGCCTCTGTCTAGCAGGGACACAGAAGAGATCCCAGGGGTGAATTTGCGATTTCCCATCCACGCGTCCAGATTTCGCTTGTCTGACTGGGGGGGGGGGGGGTCCTTCCACCTCTGAAAAAGATGTTGAGTGTTTCCATTTCATACTCATCAATGAATGGAGCTGTGGCCTGCAGCACAGACTCTACATGGTGCCCTATAAGGAGAAGAGTTGTATAGACTAACTGCTTTGGGCATCTACTGCGGTGCACAGTATCCCCAAGATAGGAAAACATAGATCACAGACTACACACTGTAGCAGGACTAGCCACTCAATGGTGTAAAATATGGTTCTAGGTGAGTCAGTCATGTTGACTAATGTTGCCAAAAATGTGTATGGGTATTTGTCAGTGATAAGTGGGTTGAGGATACAGCATACTCTGACCTACACCAGGGACTCATGCTAAAGGTGTGAGGGATGTACATGTCCCTATTTGCCAGTGTGTGCCTGCCATAAAGCCCAGCAGCAACACATTTCATGAAAGTTCTGGTGAGGATTATTGATAAATGGCTACGTGTGTGTATGTGTATGAACCTTTGTATTTTTGTGCGTGTGTATGTGTACACACATAAACCTTTGCATGTATGTGTTTGTACATATATGAACCTATGTAACTTTTCTGTGTGTGTGAACCTTGGTATTTTTGTGTGTGTGTGTGTGTCTGTGTGTGTGTCTGTGTGTGTGTGTGTGTGTGTGTGTGTGTGTGTGTGTGTGTGTGTGTGTGTGTGTGTGTGTGTGTGTGTGTGTGTGTGTGAATGAACCTTTGTATTTGTGTATCTGTGTGTGACTCTGATGTACTGCTTTGGATTTAATTTGTCAGAACACAAATTTTAACTTAGAATTATTTAATAATAAGAACTATTTTGCTATAATTGAACTGTACTTCTCTGACTGGAACTTTGACACGGAGGGCCTACATTTTGGATTTCATTTTATATCAAGAAATAAGTAGTAGCTGAAAATAATTTTAGAAAACAGACTTTGGCATTACAGCCCTTTTCTGCCTGGTTTTGGGTTATGATATTCTATAAGAAGGAACAGGCATATTAACAAGTTAACTATATTCTACAGTAACAATCTTGTCCAATAACCAAACTGTATTTCTTTTACACTGGTGGGGAGACTCTAAGTGGAGCTGTGACATTTTGAAAAGTATTTTATAGAAGTGGAGAAATAACACATGCATACACATGCACACACATGTATGCACACACACATATACACACATTCTGCACAGTCTTTGCAACATTTGTGTGACTGTCTGCAATTAATTCAGCTATAAAATGTGATTCTAAAGACATACCTAATTGAGTAACAAACCAATATCTTATTCTCTTTAGATAATCCTCTCCTTTTTGGCAATTACTTCTCAGAGGTCAAGGCCAATGTCAGTGGTCTCTGGCTGACTAAATTTGCAGATGATTGCAAATTATTAGCCGTCATTGAATCTCACACTGACACAAATGTTCTCCAGGAGGGGCCGACACAAACAACTGGTATTACAGCCATGGACTAAAACTAAATGCCAGGAAATGCATAATAGTGTCATGTGGGAAGTCATCCATCTCTGGTAAATATCATATTGACAACACACCCCTTAGAGGTGACCCAGTAGTCAGCGACTTAGGGACACATATAGATAGTAATCTAGACTTTGACCATCACATGTCTACACCGGTGAGGAAATCATTCTATGTTGTGCAACCTATAAACAAAGGCATAGGTTCATAGGTTCATAGGTTCATACTAGGCTATCTGCCCGAGGGCATAGCATAGGGATTCTTCTGATGAATCCATGTCCCTCCAGCATGTCCTTATATAAGTTAGTCGAGGTTTCTCCCTCTCTCTGTGGCTCTGAGGAGGGATTTAGATTGAGATGAACATGTTTCATCAATTCTGGGTTTGATATGGCTCAGGGTGTCAGGCATAGGTCACTCCGGAGTTAATGCGGTAAGAATATAACTGTTCTTTCGGTTCTTCTAGCAGCAGATAGATTTTTTTTGACCTTCCCTTCCTTTGTGGTGAGGAACTACTTCCTCCAGCTGCTGCAAGTGTCGGGTCAGATACATTCGAATGGGGCATTGTACTCGATCATTGGTCTGATGAGTGATGAGTATGGGAGACGAAGGCATGCCTTTGACAAAAAGCCAAACTGGGTTGGATCCAAAGTCTGCAAGTTCCCTATGTCTTTATTTATGAGATCCATTATGATCCTCTCCATGAATCTTGTAGTAGCTTTCTCCTTTGTTGTAGAGTTTGTTTATGGCTGGGGTCCACCAGACTGGACCTTTAGTACAAAGGCATGGCATCTAAGTCCAAGGAAGTCATTGTTCTACTGTATTTAGCATTCGTCAGACCTATCGTTGAGTACAATGCCCCCTTTGGTATGTACCTAACCAGGCATATCCAACAACTGGAGCGTCCACAGAGGTTCCTCACTAAAAGAATACGGGGAGCAAGTAAAATGTCCAATGCAGACCGCCTCAAGGCCCTAACCCAGTATTCTGTCTCCTACAGGCTTTTGAGGGGAGATCTATGCCTGGCATGCAGGACATTTTCAGAACCCACTCTGATGGACCTCCTGCATATCCACAAAACAAACAGCACCAGAATTACCTGTTCTAATGACATAAATGTTGCCTGTGATATAAATAAGACCTGCTGGAGAGATTGGTATGTATCCCAGACACTACCCCATCTATAGAACGGGCTTCCCATCCATGTGAAGCAGAGTTCCTACCTAACCTAATTCAAGTGCAACTTGGACAACTGGATGGGAAATTGGCAATTCATCCCTGGTTTGACACCTAGGTCTCTAATGGACATGTATAACCTGTAAATGGTTCATCTCCCGGGCCCATGCTTACACTTATCAAAGGTGTCAGAACTTGTCAGAGATTTGGAATGCATGGCTAGGCTTAAAAAGGCCCTTGTGGTCATGAGCCTAGTAAATACCTATGAACCTATGAGCAATGTCATATGTCTGAATCCCAAGACAAAACAGATAGCAACGTAATGACAGTTATTTATTTATATGTTCATTGCTAGTGTGAATTGAGCTGCAGGCATATCATGACCTGCAGGAGTGCAGTGATTTCAGGCTATGCGCCGCTTTAAACCATATTCATTATACAGTACTCTTAAAAGCCTGGGCAATATGACCATTTCAGAACTGATACACTGGGTGTTCTGTGCCAGATGTGCAAAGGCATGAAGGTACTTGGAATAAGGGGACACCTGGCAACTCTGCAGACAAGGTCATATCAGCCATAATGTCAACCATAGGAGCACCTTAAAAGACTACCTTTTTAACTGCTGCCAAGGGACTGCTCGCTCACTCTCACTCTTCACTCTCTCTCACACACACAGTCTATTCTGCTTTCATACATGCATTCACTCACACAAGATCATTGATCACTCTCTCTCTCTCTCTTTTTCTCAGTATCTTGCAAGTTCATTCAAAAGAAAATCATCCCTGAACACTTGAAGCATCAGCTGACGTTAGTGGCTATAGTCAAATAACTGAAAATTGCTGGGCAGACAATGAGATTATTTGATCTGAGTAACTGATATCACTGCTTTATGGAACATCCAGTGGTGTGACATAAAGGGCTAAAGTCCCGAATACATACTAGGCAGCCTGTGTCCTGCAAAAAAAAAAAAATAATAATAATAATACACAATGGCAAATGGCCCAAGATTTTAATCTTGGAATGAGTGCAATGTACACGCATACAAAATCGGCTTGCTGTGATTGCAACAAGATGCAGGGTGCACTGCAAGCTAATTTTTTCAAAAATTTCAAATATGACCATCTGGTAAATCCATGCCAAAAAATAAATTGAGAAGGTACCTGAGAAAGTTCAGGTACTTGCTAAACTTATTTTTTAACAGTGGAGCTAAAACACAAGTATAAAGTTACTTGCACTTAGGGAAGGCACTTGTTTAACAGTATACAATTTCTAGCACTTCAGACAGCACTCAGCTTTAAGCACACAGGCGCCATGTGATGGTTCTTGGAGTTAATGAGGTAACATGATGTAATGCTTTCACATATTAAAACATATCAGAATTGGAGATTTACTTGTACCGAGGCACAGTCATTGTATCCCCTATTGTGTTGAATTTCTCATCACTTATTCATATGTTCAAAACCAGCATTGTGTGACTGTAAGTTTTTGTATCCATAACTATTCTACAGGAATTACATCACCCTTAGTTCTAATGTGTCGTTATAGAGTAGCAGAGGACTCCCCCATACATTTGATCTGATGAAATTAAGGGCAGATAATGTGCATCTGATGTAATGACATCACATAAGTGGAGTTGCAGAATTGTGCTGACAGTTCCGCTGTGATGCATGGGATTCATAACCATACTGTTTGCTGGAGGAGTGGTACAGCTTGATGCTCAATTCCAGGATAGGGAAGCATTTATTGTGAATGCACTGACATCACACAACAAATATTACATCACGTCAGTATAACTGTTGATATGTTGCATGAACACATATGGAAGTATGTTTTGATTTCATGGCAGTATAACATTTGCACTGCCATTGACATTATGAGAATGTACCTGTGGCACATGTATTGTACACATAGAGTGTGCTTCAGTTCTTGTTTGGTATGTGTACAAAAATACAGGGAAAGATTGCTTGACCAAGGACACTTGATATTGTCTGATTTCGTTTGTGTATATACAAGTATAGTCAATTAATTGCCATCAGTCTGATATGTTGATGTGACACTCATCATCAGGGATTCTTTTTTAATTCATACATTTATTTCAGTTTTTTATAACAATGCCCACTGCCATCTCTGTGGCAGATGCAGACACTGCATGGTTCTGTGGAATAAATTGCATCAGTGTGTGGTGTTTGCATCTGTTATTAGCTTGTCTGCAGGAGTGCCTTAGGCAAGGGTATTTCATAGGGCACAGTCTGCTATCAAATTTGTATAAGGTCACCCACACCTACCTAAGGGATCCATAGCCATTACAATATGGATGTGCAGAATTCCCTTCAAGGGTGTTCCTCTTGATACATGTGTTATGCCTATTTATGTGGCATACACAGTTTATACACAGCTCAGTGGTAATGTTTCCAACATGTTATATTGAAGAACTGCAGGCTATATAAATATGCCCTAATGTATGCATTACCCCTGCTAACTGTCCTCTCGATCAGCATTCTAATGATGTGTGTATCATAATTACTCCCCTCTGGTTAAATGTTACTCTGTGTAACTCTCGCATCCTACATTAGCATGCCCATTTGTATCTCACTATATTTGCTAAGGAAGTGGGAATGCTATTAATTGTTATGGCATATATATTGCATAAGTTTATATTACAAAATTGCCTTTGAGACGTATACACATTTACATAAGTGATCTTAGTACAGTTTCGACATGACATTTAACCTGCCCTGTGTCTTAGGTCTGTATTTAGATTTGTCATTTGTCTGCATACTGCCATCAGCAAACTTTTCCTGCCTGGTGTAACTTTCATTGTAGTTGCCCTTGCGTTTACCCTGCCCTGTGCCTTACTTTTCTATTATATCTGTCATTTGTGTGCATACTACCGTCAGCACACTTTCCCTGCCTGGTATAACATTCATTGTATTGCCCTTGCCATTTACCCTGCCCTGTGTCTTACATTTGTATTATATCTGCCATTTGTGTGCATACTTACATCAGTGTACTTCCCCTGCCCGGTGTACCTTTGATTGTACTTGCCCATGCTGTTTATCATCCCCTGTTCCTTATTTCTGCAGTCATTTCTGTGCACATTTCCATGCCTGGTACATCTTGCATTATTAGCCCTATGCAAAGTTTTGTGTTGTCCAGGTGAGCAGACTTAGCAGGTTTGCCCATAGGCAAGACTGTCTATTACTGTATGTGCAGGTGCAGCTCGGCACATATTCATGGCCACCAACACTGTTGCTAGCCACAAAAAATATGCTTGTATTTGTTTAAGCATGATGAGCAACATGCATATGCAAAAAGTGTTGCTGATATCACACTAACATGCAAACATCATAGGATGAGCAGCATGCATATGCAAAAAGTGTTGCTGATATCACACTAACATGCAAACATCATAGGATGAGCAGCATGCATATGCAAAAAGTGTTGCTGATATCACACTAACATGCAAACATCATAGGATGAGCAGCATGCATATGCAAAAAGTGTTGCTGATATCACACTAACATGCAAACATCATAGGATGAGCAGCACGCATATGCAAAAAGTATTGCTGATATCACACTAACATGCAAACATCATATATGGTTCACCTGAAGCCTACAAGACTGTTAATGAATCCCAGGGATTATATCATAACAGCACCTTACAACAGCCATTTTTGTGAGCATCATACCTTAATTGATCATCAAAAACAATCACCAGAACTTTTATGCTTTTAGATTCTAGAATACTTTCCTGATTTTTTGATTTCATGCATAAGAGTAATTGTTGTTAGGCAACTGTTCTTACCTCTACCATTAGAAAGTCAATTACACTTTGCCATGTTAAAACACTGACTTGTTATATGACCAGCTATATAATCTCTCCCAAAATACTAAGAAAACCCATATTCTTAGTATTGTGTTCTATTGTTTTTACTCCGGTAAACTGGCCAAGCTTTTGGTATGTCTTTTTGACTGTTTTTATGGCTAAGGGGATCATATTTTATATTCTCATCATCTAATGTTTATTATGTGGTACAATTTCTATCATTGTGTTGTTGAATGAGGTGATATTAAACGGCTTTTTACTTTGTGAGTGTGATTTGGGAATGAAAAGGTGCCTCTTAGTTTTTTTTGGAGGGGGGGGCTGGTCAGCAGTGGTAGTTGTGAGCTGTCTAGCCAGGTTTCAATGGATGTGAAGGATTCTTGGGTCTGGATACCCTCACCAAAGGGGCTGAGGGAATCACTCCTTTGATTACATGATCAATCTTATTAAAAGTTCATAGTCTTACTCCTCTGCAGTAACTGCCATTCTTGTATTTCTGTTAAGGAGGCAGAATTAACTCAATTACTTGCACTATAAACATTTTTTTTTCTTTCACAGGGATATAATATAAACAGCTTAACACTAAACAGATATAAATAACACTAAACAGATATAAATAAGGGCTTTTGAAAGGGTATTTGAAATTGTGGCCATCAGTGTTAGAAGCATAAGAAATAAAATTGCTGAACTACATGCTTGCATTACCCATCATAAACCTGATACTCTCACTGTAACTGAAACTTGGCTTAAACCAAGAAAAAACAACTCCAAAAGTACACCTCCAGGGTATAAAATCATCCATAATGATTGTATTAAGGAGAAAGGTTATGGTATTGTTTTAAAATTTCCAAACATCTACCACATTTCCCCTTTTAATAAACCAATACCAAAATTCAGTTCAGCAGAGCTTCTTATAACTTTCCTGCAATTAAACCATTATAAACAAATATATATTGCTATTCTTTGCATCCCTCTTGGCAACAATACAGCTATACTGGAAGATATCCTACATTAGTTATCCATAACAATTCCACAAGAAATAATAATATTAGGTGATGTGAATGTCAGTCGGTTGGACATAACCTCTAACTACCAAACTCTAACTCCTTACATCTAGTGTGAACTTATTTGATTTCACACAACTAATGAATAGGCCCACACATTATAGCAAGAAATGTAATTCCGTATAAGACTGGATCCTGGTATCAGACCCTGGCAAATACACCACCTCAGGTACAATGTCTGACTGTATCAATGATCATTTCCCAATCTATACAACCAGACATCTCGCACATCCAATTAAACAGCATGCTTACAACACACAACCTTTCCAAGTTTAACCTAGAAATGTTCATTACAAACCTATCATCTGTTAACTGGAACAGCCTAAAAATCGTCCCCTTAGATGATGCTGGAAATCAATTCAATACAATGTTCTTGAAAATCCTAAATAACCTTGTACTCCTAGAAGGAATAAACTAAAAACAAATAATGCAATTTGGTTATCTAAAAAGAGTAGAATGCTAATGTAGGATAGAGAAAACATGTGGAAAGAATGTCAGTAATGTGAAACACCACAATATCTAGAACACTTCAGAATGCTTCACAATAGTACTAAAAAGCAAATTAATGAAGACAAAAAAATATACTATATTAACTTTCAGAATAATGGTAAACAAAACCATAAAAAGTTCTGGACAGTCATTACAGAAATCTTGCATCCTGGCCATAAATGTAACCCTAACCCTTCTCCCAATAACATCATTCAAAACCACAATACAATTCAACACCTATGTCATAGATAGTATAGCATCTCTAACCAAGGATTCCACAACATGTAATCCTAGCCCTACCCAGCAGTCATGTATCACCACATCCACTTTCAACTTCAAACCTGTGCCTACATCCTATATAAAACTACTCTTAAACAACCTCAAACCATGCTCTACTTCAGCTGATGACCTTTCAAGTGAGTACTTTAAAATATAGCAGCCGACACCATTGCCTACCCTGTGTCAATTCTTATAAAAAGGTCAATCCATGAATCTCATGTTCTGTCTCTCTGTCTCTGGAAAAAGTCACACATTATCCCTCTGCACAATGGAGGAAATTCAGCAGACATTACTAATTTTTGATCTATAGAAATCTTCTCTCTCCACTCCAAAATACTTGCAAAATATATACCAAAACAATTGTGAAACTATCTCTTGCAGGAAGAACTCCTATCCCCAACACAACATGCCTGCCATCTTTCCCATAGTACTAACACTGCACTTCTAATGTACAGAGATACTGTCAATACAGCTAGAAAAAATTGCAAACTAGTCTCCTCCTTATTTCTAAAATTGTCTAAAACCTTTGACACAGTGTGTCTCAGCAAACGTCTACTTCAAATGTCTTTATTAGGTCTCTATCAGAAAACCCTTCTATAGTTCAAAAGCTACCTGTCCAGTAGCTATCATTCAGTAAACTGGCACTCCAACTTCCCTCCATACCTACCAGTCACCACCGTTGTACCACAAGGCTGTATCCTTGGCCCCATCCTCTTTAACACTCTCACCAACACCCTCCACACATCCACACAACAGGCCTCCCTAATACAGTACACAGATGAATTCACACTCATTTGCACATCTGACAATGTGATGCACCTCCAAAAAATTACTCAGGAAGCTTTAACAGCAACTGAAACATGGCTTTGTAACTTACAACTCATGCTCAACCCTAAAAAAAAATAAATAAACTACCACCTTTTCCCCATATCCTTCACCTATGAAAAAATACAGTTATCTCTCTCTCTTGATAATCTTCTTCTTTTTATTTTGGCTGCTCCCATTAGGGGTCACCACAGTGGATCATCTGTTTCCATTTCTTCCTGTCCTCTTCATCTTGCTCTGTCACACCAACCACCTGCATGTCCTCTCTCACCACATCCATAAACCTTATTTTTGGCCTTCTTCTTTTCCTGTTACCTGGCAGCTTCATCCTTAGCATCCTTTTCCCAATATACCCAGCATCTCTCCTCAGCACATGTTCAAACCAATGCAATCTTGCCTCTTTGGCTTTGTCTCCAAACCATCCAACCTGAGCTGACCGACTAATATAATGATTCCTAATCCTGTCCATCCTCATCTCACCCAGTGCAAATCTTAACATCTCTTGATAATACAACCATTGAATTCACTTCTCATAGCAAATTCTTAGGGATGATAGTGGATGATAATCTTAAATTCAACCTGCATATACAAAATTGCATATGAAAAACTCATCAAAAACTAGGGGTGCTTTACAGAGCCAAAAACTTCCTTAACGATGCAACTAAAGCAACACTAGTCACTACTTATCTCCTCCAATCTTCTTTATGCTGCTCCCATCCTTAGTAACCTTCACCCATCACAAAAAGCAAAACTTGAGCAATACTACAACAAAGTTGCTAAATTTGCAGCAAATACCCCTTTCAGAACCCACCATTGTATAGCACTAAAAAGCCTAAATGGGTTAAAACTAGCCCATTAAGTAACATACGCACAGCTTCTTACCACCTATAAACTTATGTAGAATCCATCTGCTTGTCCAGCATTAAATAACATTCTATGCAACTATGTTCCCAATCGGTCATTATGATCCAATGACAAAAAAACTCCTGTCTGTCCACAAACCTATCAAATCTGCTGGGTATTGTCTGTACACATACCATGCTGCTAAGGCCTGTAACTCCTTATCTCTATCCATCAGGTCAATCCCCTCCGTTCTGTCCTTCAAAACCATTCTGAAAGATTTCCTAGCCAAAAGCTGGCTCTGATGTTGCTCAACACCAGGATAAACTATATTGTACAATATGGACAAATACCTATTCATACCTTACATATCCTTATTCTCCCTTCATTACTCATTTCCTTACTTCTACCAAATTCTCTGAGCTAACTTACTTCCTAAATATATCATAAGCCTGCTTTTTTCTCCATTCATATTCAATTCCTGTTTGTATTATACTAACCTACGTATAATTTCTCTATAAACTGGATAAAATTTCTCTATTAAATCATTGCTGTATAACTAGTATATATTCTTAACCAATGTTTTCATATTATGTCTAATTTGGAGTAATTATTTAAACTGTGTTTGTTTTGTATTATTTTTAAAGACTGTAAAATTATTATTCTTAAAATATTTTGTAATACTTTGGAGCTTTTCTCCCTGTGCCTCTGCTGAAATGTCAAATGTCAATAAATAATAAATACATAAATATACATACAAATACATACATACATACATATATATATATATATATATATATATATATATATATATATATTATATATTTTTCCCAGAGAGACCGCAAGATCACCAGTACCCCCACCTCAAAACCTCTATGTGGTAAATCCAGCAACTCCACAGTCATCCAACAATGAGGAAGGGTGAAACTTCCAAAGCATTGCACAGAATAGCAAAACCCTTTTTTCACTCTTACAAAAGTGCCCCAGTAATTGCCAAGCTGATGTACTCCAGGAAAACATATTGGCCTGATAAGTAAGCCCAAATCCACATATCACAACCATTTGGTAAATAATAATGTTCTTGTTCAGCATAGGCCTTCTTGACATACATTGCCTTCTTGACATACATTGCACATAATCATCCAGTTCCGATTCATAACACATGCAGTTTGACACCTTTACCATCCATGCTATGTCCTGCACAGTCCTACGTAGTAAAATATTTGCACATAACTTATAACTCATTTACCTTTTGTTATTCCCTCTTCAGTATCGCTCTCCCATTCACCACTTCATCCATTTCTTCCTCTGACCCCAAAACTTATTAGTGATTGTTAAGGTGACTATAGTCTCTAAAACATTGATTTCATGTATTAAACAATTATCTTCTTTCCTGTGGTTGTCCAAATTTTCCGTGATGCCTCTGGCAAATGATCCTTCTTTGGATTGCATTCCTTTTGGACAGTCTACCCAAAAATGCTCCATATCACCATATCTTGGCCATAATTCAGAAATGGTCTGGCCAAAAGGGGTGAGGCTGTGCTAAAAGGGCTCTTATAATGTGATCATGGAAACCTGTGATATAGAGACATATTAATTGGAAGAGGACAGACCTCAATAATAGAAAATTTGAATGTCACTGAATCACTCAGCGATTACAAGAGCTAAAAAGCACTTTGCTGCAGTAATTACTGTTGGCAGCCCATGCATCGTGTTGGCACAGGCACCCTATTTATTCACTCCCTCACACATATATACTGACATTCAAGCACACACGCACACACATGAATGCGCGCACACACACACACACACACACACACACACACACACGGATACGCGAACACACACACACACACACACACACACACACACACACGGATACGCGAACACACACACACACACACACACACACAGTCACAGATGCACACATACTCACCCGAGACCACTCTGATTTCTTCATACACTTATATATACAGCCTACACATACATGCACACATCCTCCAATACTACCTATCTGCTAAACTCCCCAACACTTACCTCTAATATGATCTCACCTATTGAAAGTAATTCATGAACTCCAACTTTTGGCTATGTTAATCAACATGGCTCATGGTTCTGTGAATCACTCAGATGCATAAATCGCTTAGCATAAATGTTTCCATGGGAGAGCACATGACAGATTATTGTGTACCTCTCCTCTAAAATGCCTCACTTACATTTTCTGTAGGCCAGAGAGACAGCACTCAGTGGTTCTGTATCTAATCAAGTTGAAGTACTGTGGTAGGGCTGCCCCTGAATTGGAATGGCTACAGGCAGCAGTAAAGAAGGTTTACTGCTAGTAGTAACATTTCTGAATCTCAGGGCTAGTACTGTACTTAGTGCATATGCCCTTTGTATACCCTGTTTGACCATATTCATAAAAGAATCCCTGTGGCCAATTTGCTTTCACATTTCCCCAATTACCAACTGCTAAAACATTATTTGATTGTCCTGGGTATTTTAACACACATTCACTGTTTACTACCTTTTTTCAATATGTTTAGGTTTGCTATTTTTAGCAAATAAATCATCAGTCCCTCCAAATTTCTGTGCAAAGTCCCAGTCTATTGTTTCAATGAGTGAATTCCAAACGTACAGCAGAGATTTGAGCTCAGTAGTTATTTATTCCTGACAAAAACTCCTTGCAAATATTTGCAATTTACAAATTTTATTCAAATGGAAATCATGAAGTACAAATTGTCCGCTTAGTTTTCAAACATAAGTCATAAATTAATACATTTTTGAAGCATACTATTTCTCTCACTTGCTGAATTGGTGCATCTAATAGTGACATTACCTTGTTTCAGAAATTGTAGCAGTCCATGATGGCACTCACATTCTGAACCAATCAAAAGCACAAAACACATCCTCTGGACAAAATATGTCTCTTTTCTCACCTTTTACTGCATGTCACGTCTCTTTAACATCTGCACGGCTTCTGCAAATTGATAAAATTTCAGTGGTTTTCTCTGAAGTCTTGTAAGAATTTGTATTGGATTTGACAGCTTGTTGAACTCTCCTCTTTACATCAGAAGGAAAATACTGAATACTTACTGCTTCAGAATGGATTCATTCTGCAGAATTACTTCAAAGACTCTTATCTCATACAAAAGGGGCATCAAGGCACACATTGACTATTGTCAGCCAGTTATCTCAGCCTCCTTCTTGCAGGATAGTTACAACTACAGAGTTCTCTCATTCCCAGACATTCCTTATACCCTGAAAGAGTCTGTGTTCCTCAACAAATGCAACAACAGCGCCCCCTGACATGAGTTAGGGGAATTTCCTCAGTGCTCTTCCCAAATACTATTGTGTGTCTCTTTCGGCTTTTCCCGGTTAGTATCTCAGGTTTCACCTGAAAATAAGCTGTACTTGGTGTGATTACTCAGTCAGCATGGTGTAAATAGAAATTAATAAGCAAAACTATTGTTTTAGAATAAAAGAGTTGGAAATATCATATCAACACAACTTAATATTATTGAACTCAAAACATGTCACGATGAAATATAAATTCTGTTGATGCCACTAAGACTTTTTATTTTGCAGCCACTGATAACATTCAGTTTTATTATGTGTAGTTGTACTATATATTGTGCAATGTGAATATTGTTCTAACAGCTGCCTTGAAGAGAAAAACTCAGTGAAATGTTCATGCTTATGTCTGGAATGTAGGGATAGTTCAACTTCTGTTTTGCTGGCTGACAGCAGTGTGAGGGAGATTTTGCTGAAATCTACTTTTAGCAAACTGTAACCGTTGTTTCTATATTGTTATGCAACCTTGGAGTTGGTATAAATAAGCTGGGCTGTCTCTCTTGACATGGGGGTAGAAGTAGGCTTGCCCTTTTGCAAAAAAGTTTTTGTTGCTGTTCCCTGAAAATGGCTTTCAGTGGATATTTTTTACACTATTGTCCATCAGGGAAATATGCACTAAATAATCATAAATTCCTTATGCCAAGGGTAACTTTTTGCTTTCAAGTTAAAACAGTTTTGCTGCCACATACTTAAAGAAGTAGCAAATTAACAGGTTGCTATATATACATACTCAAGTAAAACGGCTATCAGCTTTCATTGACTGTCTCATAAATAATACTACCTGTAGGAATTACTTTAAGTTAAAGAGAGTGGAGTTGAATGTTTCTTTAGCTTACTGACTGCCTTTTTAATCACAAAGTTATAATTATTTTCAGTTTTACAAATCCTCCTGCTTGCATTGGTATAAGTTTTTTCAGACCTGCTGTTATTTAGCAGTAGGCAAGCACTGTCCAAACACATAGCCTGACAAATTGAATTAAAAGAATAAACACACCCTTTGTTAGGTACTTCTCTATTCCCAATTCAGAAATCAACTTCAGAAATGCTTTATCATGTTAATCATGCACTTTTCTTATTACAAAGTCCTTCCATCTTCTCCAAGTCTAAGCTTCTGTAAATCATTTTCACATCTGAGTTCAAGTGCTAGGATAAACATCAATTAATAAAACAGTGATGCAGCTTCCAAACCTCCGGTAAGTTTTGTTAATATGTATGCTTAACAATTATATAGTTTCCTGTTCAGCTTCTGAGATGTATAGTCTTGTTAGGTATAGATTTGGTCAGATAATTATTTCAACTTTTGTCTTTTTATCTGAATACTGCCTACCTTTCTCACTTCTTTCACATTTATTTTTTCAGTAGAATCAGAAATGGAAACATAGGATCCTCTTTTGATGATGTTTTGACATAAATCCGGTTTAGATTTACTTTGATGCTTAAACTACCACCTCCTCCTGTTTACCTTTGAACACGAAACTCACAATCTCTAAACAAGAACAAGTTGTGTTCATATAATATTGTTTTCTCTTTCCTTAATTTTCTTGATTTCTACAATTTTTTACGTATTTTATGAACTAAGGAAATTAGACTCATAAGTATTACATTCAGGTATATTAGATTTTATTAAATTATTTGCACCAGCTTTGGACTGGTGCCTTTTAGTTCATGGTGTTCAGAGTCTTGTTTTGTAAGAATTAGAGTCAAAACAGTATTGCAATGCCTTTTCTTGTTACTGCTCTAACTTGCTTGTCAATGAAGTCCTCACATGCTATATATAGTTAAGTATAACCACAACAACAAATAACGTTCTCTTGGGTTTTGATAAACAACTATACAAAATACACTGACTTCTTTTCTATTGAAGTATGTTTACAATTGCACGACATGGACTGTGTGATGAATAGACTAGTACTACAATGCATTTTTATTTATGGAGCATATTGTACCATTTCTAAACTGCTATAATTGTCTGTGGTTTCTTCTAAGTGATACTTGGCTTCTTTCTATGTAGTACATTGCCTACATTGCTTTTTTCCACTTGACAATAAACATAAATCCTTTAGAACATGCCCACATGACAGATTTGACATCATTATGCCTCCTTCTTTATTTGTTCCATTTCTAATGTATCTGTTTTCAGACCAAATAATATTACTAGGTTTATCAAGTTCCCTATTTTTTAGCTGAATTAAAAAAGTAACATAAAGTAAGAAAACAATGATCCATAAATGTGACAGTCATTACCACTGAATGTTGAGTAAATATTACATTTGAAGCAACACTTAACAATTTTCAGTTGGAAAAGTTAAGTAGTGAGGTTATGCGCAGTTAACTATGTTTATTAACTTCCGTGGTAATCAAAGAAGTTTTACAGTGCCAAACACATACACATTAAAGAGTAGCAGAAAAATAAATGGGCATTCAATATATGAACTTTAACAAACAGCTAAACATATGGCATTTGTATAAATATTCTGAGAATGGAACACTGTACATACTGTACACGTACTGTGTAATAGAGCTCTGTGGAAGGACACATACAAATGCATTAAGATGTAAAACTCAAAAAAGAAGAAAGCAGATTTTTCATTTATTCCAAAGTAGACATTGAAAGTAAGTTGATAAGCTTCATATGTTCATAGGCTTGATTTTTATGCCATTACCTACTGGCCTATTATTAAGTACAGTGTACTGTAGATTGTGCAAATGGATAGGTGGTGTGAGTTCTAATCTCACAATGGTCAACAACTTGTGTGTGTGTGTGTGTGTGTGTGTGTGTGTGTGTGTGTGTGTGTGTGTGTGTGTGTGTGTGTGTGTGTGTGTGTGTGTGTGTGTGATGATGGAGCCATAGCATTACTGGAGGATTCATTGAACAGCTTTGCTCATTTGATCCCCACTTGTGAGAAATATTTACATGATCAGATCAATCCCACAGCCCCTTTTCACCCTGTCCACAAAAACATACTCTCTGCAGCAAACTGATGAGGTCATCATTTCAAAAATGATTTGTCACAACACTAAAATCAGACCTCTTTTATAGTGCATGCCTATAATACACCTGCATGTTGACTATGTCACTTTATAAGTAGGGAGTTCAAATACAGCAGTGAGAAACTCATAACTGTCTGCAAATGTAAATGGATGCAGGTGTGTCATACCTGTCAGTGTTAACATCATTCAGAATCCTACATGGCTGTCGAAGACTTTTTTGAACACACATTTCCTTTGCTTGACACAGCTGATGTCATACTTTGTAACATGCAGTGTGGCTCACATAGTCAAACTTCTCATGTGGCACATGCCTGAAATTCACTTGCATGTAGATTGTGCCAGTGGATAGGAAAGAAGGTGACATACATCCACTACACCCTCTAACTTATTATCCTTAGCCCATCTCAATATACGTAGCGTCTGTAACAAACTTAGTCAACTCCATGCCCTATTAGATGTACACAAATTTGACATTCTATGCTTATCAGAAACTTGGCTAAAACCTTCAATTAAAGACATTGAAATTACCCCACCTCAATATAACATTGTTATTCTATATAAAACAAACCTGAAGCTTACTCTTCTTGACCATACCCTTACCCAAACAAATAATGCTGAAATAATCTGCTCCAAAATTCAAATTAACACTACTAAACTAAAGCAATAAACATCATCTGTGTATACCTCCCCCCTGGAAATAACATCCCCACTTTAGAACAACTTCTTGAACAACTCTCGGGACTTTAACATTGATTGGAAATCTTGTAACAATGCTAACCCTACTTCTCATATAAACCTTTATGGTTTCAAACAACTAATTGATAGTCCAACTAAAACTAATCTAAACTTACCTACCTCTCATAGAACACTATATTCAAAAACAATTTAATCCTGAACAGTTTCAAACAGAACTTTCACATTACAACTGGACCCCTCTAAAACACCTCTCACTTAACAATGGAACATTTCAACTCAGCATTCCTTGCAATCTTAAATCAACATGCCCATTAGAACAAAGACCAAAACAGCACCCTGGCTAACCTCTAATACTAAACAAAAAATTAAACTGAGAAATAAATCTTGGAAAAAATGGCGTTCCTCGAGAAACCCAACAGATCATGAAACCTTTAGAGAGCTCAGAAACAATACCAAAAAAGCTATTATTTCAGATAAAAAGAATTACTACTTTGAACTTCAGCAATCCACCAAAAAAGAACCAAAAAAGTTCTGGTCTACTATCAATAATCTACTTACCCCAGGCAAAGTAGTTACACCCAACCCACAGAATTTAGACCCTGATAATCCCTCTTTAATAGCTTCTTCCCTCCAACTTCAACCCATACCTACCTCATACATTCAATCTCTTTTCAGCAGATAAACTTCCTGCTGAATTCCTCCAAGTAGCAGCTAAAGCTATTGCATACCCTGTTTCTATCCTAATAAACCGATCTATAAAAGAAAGTACTTTTCCAGCAATCGTGAAGATATCACACATCATACCCTTACACAAAGGAGGTAAATCCACTGACCTTTCTAACTTTCGCCCTATAGCACTATTATCTCCACTAGCTAAAATCATGGAAAAATGTATACACAAACAACTACTTAACCATCTCCTTCAAAACAACCTACTAGCTAACACTCAACATGGATTTAGACCTTCACATAGTACTACTACTGCACTACTTTCTTTTACCAACACCATCAACTGTAACCGTAACAACAACAAACTAACCTCTTACATGGTCAACCATACACTTCTTCTACACATATTAAAATCCCTTGCCTTAGATTTCTCTTCCTTAACCTGGTTCTCATCCTATCTTGAAAACAACAAGCAGTACTATGGAAAAATTCTCTATCTGCTCTGCTACCCATCTCTTTAGGAGTACCTCAAGGATCTATACTAGGCCCACTCTTATTCTCTATCTTTATTAATGATCTCCAATCATCTATCCAAAACACTACCTGTATACAATATGCAGATGATTCTACCATTATTTGCACAGCTTCCACTCAATCTGAACTCCAGTCACGATGTCTTCTCCTCAACCCCAAGAAAACAAAACTTTTACTATTCTCACCTACCCACAAATCTTCTCAACTTAACTTTACTATTACTGCAAGTGATATGTCACTATTGATAATAATCTTAGCTATGATTATCACATCAATAACACTATAAAAGCAGTTAATAAAAAGATTGGTTCACTGTACAGAATTAAACCCTTCCTTACACCAGAAGCACGGACCACCTTAGCACAATCACATCTTATCTCTACCCTACTGTATGCTTCCTCCATTTACACTAACCTCTCTAAAAGCAACCTTAGGAAACTGTCTACATCCTACCACAATATAGCTCGTTTTGCCACAGCATCCCAGTATAGAACACACCACTGTATAAGCTTAAAACAGTTACACTGGTTGGAACTTCCTAATAAACTTATCTATCAACAACTATTACTAACACATAACATTCTATATCAACCATCAAAAACACCTGCTCTTAGTAACCTCTTATAATAACTGAAAAAACAGCGCTCCCGCCAAAAGCTACAAGACAACACAACTAGGATCACAAATTCTGCAGGTAACTGCCTTTTCTCCAACTCAGTAGGCAAAATATGGAATAACCTCCCCTCACACATTACCTCTTTCATCTTTTAAAACAACTTACATCTGAACAACTTCTGGCTCTGCTCTTGTACCAATCCAGACTAATCTACTTTCTTCATTTTACTATCATAATTCCTTATTTCAAAACTGCAATCTTTCTCTGTGATCACAAGACTGTACTGTTACTACTGTTCTCAAAAAAAAAAAAAAAAAAAAAAAAAAAAGGTATGTATATACATTTTAAAATATGTAACTACCCTATTCTTACATAATTGTACTGTAAACAATTAATGCCTTGATAGTACTATGTGTTTTTTATTACTTTATCTAGACTAATATCTATGCATTGTTGCTCACTGTCTGTGTCTCAGACATTTATTGTAATTGTTTTATCTCTATAACCTTGTTTTAATCTGTGTTATCCAGCTGGACTAGCCCGGTCAACAAATGTAAAATAAAAAAATAAAATAAATAAAAAAAGTTCAAATGCAGGACTGACTGTCTTCTGTGAGTGTGTCTTTCTTCCTGTTACTCTGCAAAACTGGATGCAAATACATATTTGATGTATATCTGTACAGTGTGCTTGTCTTTCTTCTTGTTACTGTGCAGAACAGGCTGCAAATACATATTTGATGTATATCTGTACAGTGTGCTTCCACTGTGCAACTGCTTTTCAGTGGAAACATCAAGGTAATACACCTTGGTGATGCCATCCATTGAAATGTACAGTGTCACACTTATACAATAAATCTTGAGTGGTGCTTCTGTTTCAGCAAACCTTCACTAGCTTGTGATGTCAATTATATACGTCAAATCCTGAAGTTGTGGCTTACGTTCAGTTTGCATGTTGCAACTAACTCTGGGCAAGACTGCAATCCAAATTGTAGCTTTCTACAGATCCCCCACATGGACCCAGGATTCCCACTCCTCATTTCTTGATACACTGGAAAATATTAGGGTACAACCTAACACCCTAATAATGGGCGATTTCAACTACCCCACCATTAACTGGGAAAACTATTCGTACCAATAATTTGTGCTCATCGTTTTCTGGAATTCATAAATACCAACACCTTGGATCAACTTATCCACACCCCCACCAGGGGTAGCAATATCCTAGACCTGGTCATTACCAACATGGGCAATCGGTGTTCCACACCAGAGGTCAATTCCTCGTTGGTCAGGTCTGACCACAAGCTAATCACCTTAGACATCCACATCCCACCCCCACCCCCCATTAGGGGAAGCCACCGTAAAAAAATTCTCCAAAGCCAACTTCACACTTCTTAAGATAGAAGTGGCAAACTTCATGACACCCATGCTGATGGATAATAGAGGTACAACTGCTGAATCTTATACAAATGCACTTTATAAGCACTTACACGAGTGCATGGATCATGCAATCCCTAACAGAACCAAGATGCTATCCTCCAAAAAAAGGAAGCCAATCTGGTGGTCCCCTGCCATAAACAAACTCTACAACAGAAGAAAAAAACTGTTGCAAAAAAGAGTAAAATCCCATGATTGGAGGAACTCCCTGGTCAGCCTCAGTAAGAAGCTGAGATCCCTCATAAAATCCTCAAATACTAGTTACAAAAACAAAATCCCTACTGATTCTAAAGACAACCAAAAAGCATTCTATAGCTATGTCAAGACTCTCAATGGCAACACTCAGATCTGCTCTGAGTTACAGCACAATGGCACTACATATACAGAACCAACTGATATTGCCAACATCCTGGCAGATAGGTTCAGTGCCAACTTTCCCCCCTCTTACCCCCTAAAGTGCCCATCTCTATACTGGAAGAATGCAAAGTTCCTGTAATCACGGCTGCACAGGAAAAAAACACACTCTCCAAAGCCAAGAACACAGCATCCATGGGACCTGACAATATCCCAGGCTGCATTCTACATGAACTACAGAATGAACTGGCACCCCACCTAAGTACCATGTTCAGTCATAGCCTCACCTCAGGCTTTGTGCCCACTGAATGGCACACAGCAATGGTTATCCCACTCCACAAAGGGGGAGCCATCACGGACCCCAGGAATTACCGCCCCATTAGCCTGACAAACCTTGTCTGCAAGACTATGGAATGTATCATCATGGAACTTATAAACAATGACATTGGTAATCTCCAAACTCTGGACCCTACCCAGTTCGGGTTTGTAAAAGGCAGATCATGTCTCCTAAACCTAATAGACTTCTTTGAAGCGGTCACCAAAGCCGTAGATGAGGGTAAGGTGGTTCACACAGCCTATCTAGATCTTGCCAAGGCTTTTGACACCATCCCCCTCTCTGGAATTATAGATAAACTCACTAAGCTAGGTATAAATCCCTATGTCACAAGATGGGTTGCCAACTGGCTCACTGACAGAACCCACACTGAGAAAGTAGCAAACTCCAAATCCAACTTCAGACCAGTGACAAGTGGAGTACTACAGGGTTCAGTCCTGAGTCCTCTCCTGTTTGGTATCTACTTATCTGAAGTACAGGCCAACACAGAAGGTCTTTGGCTAATGAATTTCACAGATGACTTCAACCTAGGAGCCATAATCAAAACTCCTAATGATGTGGACATCCTACAAAAGGGCCTCACTGAGACAGATGCCTGGTGTCAAAGCCATGAACTCAAGCTCAGTGCCAAAATGTGCATTGTCATCTCTTTTGGTAAAAACTCTGTACCCATGAACTACCATACAGCTGGTAGTCTACTTAACACCAGAAGTGTGATGAGACCTTGGGACACAGGTGGACAGTAGTCTCTCCTTTGATAATCACATCGCCACAGTATTCAGGAAATCCTTCTACATGGCACACCTCATCACAAAAAGTTTCTCCTCCAGGAAAAAAGAGGTTATTGGTCCCCTCTACTCGTCACTCATTAGACCCATTATAGAGTACAACACCCCTTTCGGTACATACCTCACAAGACATCTACAACAATTGGAAAGGCCACAGAAATACCTCACAAAGAGGATTACTGGCCTCAAACAGATGCCCTATGCAGAACATCTCAAAAAACTCCAGCTTTACTCCATCGTATATCACCTACTCAGAGGCGATCTCTGCCTAACATACAAAGCTATGTCAAACCCAGAGCTGTTGGACATGCTCCATTTAAAGAGATCCCAATTCCTCCGAACTACATGCTCTAGGGACCTAAACCTTGTCACCACAATAAACAGAACATGCTGGAGGGATAGATTCTTGTCCCAGAGACTTCCCATACTCTGGAACAAATTACCTGTCTAAATCAAATAAAGCTCCTCATTAGCACTCTTCAAGAAAAATCTTGATGACTGGATGGGAGCTAGGAAATTCACCCCGGGGATCACTTCTGTGGCTCTGCTTGACAGGGGCACAGGAAAATAATTTTCTTGGGTGGGGAAAGCCGGGGTACCATTTGTCTAGGCTTATATAGGCCCTAGGGCCAATAGCCTAGTACCTACCTAAGAACATATGAACAGTGTTGTCAACCACATGTTTTATGTTCATATGTAGATGTTTCCTCTTACAAGAGTTTATTCTAAATTTGAAACAGAAAACACCATAGCAGGCTCCAAACCTTTTGTATAGTCCAAGATATATGAAATAATTGTTGAAATATCACAGCACAAACAATTCCACAAGAAGTTCAGGCTCCAAACCTTTCTAATAGTCCAGGATATATGAGAAAACTGTTAAAATGCCACGGCACCAACAATTCCACAAGAAGTTAAGTGCTTTCACTTAGGTCTATCCCAAGTTTCATCAGAACGTAAATGTTTTGTGCTGTGATATTTCAACAGTTATTTCATATATCTTGGACTATACAAAAGGATTGGAGCCTGCTACACTGTTTTTGTTTCAAAAGTTTGCCTTTTGGTGCCGTTTTCTTATTCTAAATTTCCTTTTGAAATGTTGTATTAAAGACTGATGCTGTCATTTGAGTAGATTGTCCTTCCATAGCAGTTATTGGGAGATGCCCCCTCTGGACTGAGGACATCAGACAATGTAATATATGTTGTTGCCTAAGTAAGGCATGTGTTCCAATGGATTACCTTTCAAATATTGAAAGACCAGAATCTTTAACATTATTTTTGCAAGATGAAAATAACAAAAGTAAAAATTCTGAACCATGGACCTTTTCCAAGGGCAAGTAAACACTTGTTCATCCTGGGTATATGCCCTTTTCCCCACTGTAGTGTGATCTCAGAGTTGGTATATATAGTTAGGCCCCACACATCAGGGGTGCATGGGGCATAGCCCCCCCACCCACCTAGGTGGGTTTTAGATGGTTTAATGTGTACTGTGTAGTTTTGGGCAAGTGTTTACTTACCCTGGGAAAAAGTCCATGGTTTGGGATTTTCACTTTCATCTCACAAAAATAACGTTCAGGATTCTGGTCTTTCAATATCTGAAAGGTAATCCATTCCAGTATGGGATTATATCCACATTGTACATAATTGTTGCTCTACTGTCACAGTTACAACATCAGGTGGCCACAGATGTGTTTGGGCATACCTAGCATCAGTAAATGTCTGACATACAGCAAGATTATTTCTAAGTAATTGCAGGCACAAATATTCCTTGAGTCATGCACATGATGTAATACATTCACAAAACCAGACATTTTTCAATTGATGAGCCAGTTATACCATGGCAGGCACATTCATTGATCTAACTATGGTGTTGATTCTTTCAGTGATTAGGCAAGTGTTCAAAGCCAGCATTGAGTGCCTAATAAGCATTTGTGCCCTTAATTGTTTTGCAGGACTGACACCCACCCCCAATTGTACCGTGTATGTGTAGAGTGGCAGAGGCTTTCCCCATCCATTTTATCAGATAAAAATTATGAGCAAATACACCTGAAATGATGATGTCATATAGGTGAAGTTCAACAGTTGTGTTAACAGTTCCACTCTGGGCATGTGATTAATAGCCATATGGTTACTTGGATCATACAACTTGATGTTCAATTCTAGCATGGGGAATCATTTTGTAGGAATGTACTGACATCACACATCAACCATTATATCACATCAATATCATCCCTTGATATGTTGCATGAACACATGTGAACATAGCTTTGGAGTTCATGGCAGTAGACTTTTGTACTACTAATCTCATGGTGAGAGTGTTGCTGCGGTACATGCATTAAGTACTGCGGTGCACAAAAGTGTGCACCAATTCTTCGGAAGGATGTGTACAAAAATGCAGAGAACTTCCTTGACTAAGGACAATTGATATAGGACTGATCACAATTGTGTGCACGTGAGGCTAGTCAATTAATTGCCATCAGTCTAACATGTTACTATGGCATTCATTATAAGGGATTCTTTCTTAATTCACCAATTAATTTCAGTGTTTGTGACAATATCCACTGCTACCTCCTGTGGCAGATGCCAACAATGCACAGCTCTGTGAAATACATTGTATCATAATATGGCATTGGTATCCTTTCTTATCTGTCTGCACAATAACTGTCTCAGGCAGGAATGACTTATGCAAGGGTATTATGTATGTCATATTCTGCTTCCACATTTGTAACACCACACACACCTACATAGGTTCATAGACTAGTGCTAGGCTAACTGCCCTTGGGGGCCATTTTAAGCCTAACCAGTTACCCCATGTGAGAATCAAACACTGCATCTTGTGTCTGAAAGGTAAACACCTTAACCATTATGCCATCCTCCCACTCACATTTGGAATGCATGACCTTTAGAATATTAAAGTATATTATTCCCTTCAAGGGTGATCCTCCTCATTCATGTGTTATGTCCGTCTCTGTGGTGTACAAAGTTAACACACAGCTTAGTGATGACATTGATGGGATGTGTTAGATTTTTGAAAAAGGAGAGAGTGTGGCTTCTGAGCCATCTTGTATTTTCCAAAATATTATATAGAAAAAATGCATGCTGTTAA
This sequence comes from Protopterus annectens, assembly GCF_019279795.1. Classification (NCBI taxonomy): domain Eukaryota; kingdom Metazoa; phylum Chordata; order Ceratodontiformes; family Protopteridae; genus Protopterus; species Protopterus annectens. The sequence goes on along the minus strand of NC_056732.1, from coordinate 1,610,229,874 downwards.
ATATCCCATACTGTATATACTGTCCTTGCTACCTGTCATCTCAGCTCAGCATGTTAATGACATTCATATCTCATGTAATCCCCTCTGTTACAATGTAAATTTGTATAACTGTCACATCCTATAATATCTGCTTTTATTTATATATATTTGCTGAGGAAGTGTAACTGCCATTAATTATTATGTCATGCCTATTGCATAATTTTGTTTTTATGAATTTGTCTTTGTGACATAACCATTTTTAAATCAGTTATCTTACAATATGAACATTTGCCCCCCCCTCCACATATTTCTGTATATATTTGTCTGATTTCTGTGGGCATTGTCCTAAGTACACTTAACCTACTTGGTAATCCCTCTATTGCAGTTGCCCTTCTGTTTACCCTCCCCTGTTACCTATCTCTATATTCATAAGTTTCATTTATTTGCACATTGCACTCAGTACACTTTCCCTACCTGATACAGCTTGCGTTATGGGTCTATATCAAAAGACAGAAGTGGCATTTAATCGAACACCTCTTCGTCGACACACAAAGAGTGAATGCACTAAAGCACGAACACTCAAAACAGCGATTTCTTTCCCTGGGAAATAAATCACTAACGTAAACTCACACACACTTTCAAACATAACAAAGTGGGGGCCTGTGCCCCCCAGACGCACCCTAACTAAATATGCCAACTCAGAGATTGCACTACAGTGGGGAAAGGGGCAAACACATTGGGATGGCCAAGTGATTTCTTTCCCAGGGAAAGAAATTGCTGTTTTGAGCCGTCGTGCTTTAGTGTGTTTGCTAATTGTGTGTCAACGAAGAGGTATTCGATTAAACGCCTCTTCGATCTTTTGATATAGACCCTGCGTTATTTGCCCTGTGTAGCTCTTGGTGCTGTCTGTGCAAGCACACTTAACAGGTTAGGCAAGTTTGTTTGTTTACTGGGTGTGATCATGCTGCTCAATATAGTTTCATGGCCGCCAACACAAAAAATGTGATTGTATTCATGTAAGCATGACGAGCAGCATGTATATGCGATTAGCAGTGCTACTAATGTCGCTAACATGTAAATGTTGTGTAGGCTTTGTACAAAGTCTACATGTGTGTTCATGAATCCCAGGGCATATTTAAATTTAATAGAGACATTAAGGTGTTCTAGTAATTAAAGCAGGTTAATAAAAGATTGAAGAAATTAGAGAGGGTCTCTGTCTTATTTTATTCAAAACAAACAACATATGGAGTACAAGAAAAAGTAATAGTGTAAATATATATATATATATATATATATATATATATATATATATATATATATATATATATATATATATATACTGAGAGACTCAGTAAACCAAATGGAAAGAAGTATGGTTCCAGTATTTAAGAAACGTAACAGGGAATATCATAAGTATTTTCTTATCACATCATTGTATGCATCTGAGAAGGTATTCACATCTATTATTTTGGAAGAACTTAAGAAAGAATTGTCAGTATTAGGATTATCTAAAATGAAACATGTATATATCGAAAGTACATTAACAATGAATGCCTGTTTTGTCTTGCAAGATTTAATTTAAAATGTTTTATGTTGAGAAAAGGGAAATTATTTACAATTTATGTTGATTTAGATGCGGTATTTGACAACATTGACCGAACAATACAATGGAAAGTTATGCTACAAAAAAACTGTTTCAAAAAGTTTAATCGGGGTGGTAAGTTAGTTAGTTATACAGTAAAAACTGGGCAAGTCTACTGGTCTAAAGTAGGAAAACAGACAACAGCAAGACAGGGTTGCTAATAAGCTGCTTGTTTATTCTTACCTCAGTTGAATAAGATATTATTAAAATTAAAAAAAATAGTATAGCTGCCCAGAGGAGTTATTAACTAATCACATACACTTGAGTTTACAAGGAAGTAAATCACTGATTAACTCAGTTAACTCAGTACAAAAGATTTTAAAATAATTCGAATTATAGAGATGTTCTAGAAGAGTCATGCAGAGAGTACTGTTTTATCACAAATTGGTTTGGACTGCATACATGATTGTAGCTCACTGAGAAGCAGTGATTGTGAATCACAGTGGGTTTTGGTATAAATTTCTAGTTTGTACCAAACATACCCCATGGGGCACAATGTTTCAGATTCCTACCTTTAGTTCACAAATAAAACACCTTTACTTCCTCATTTGCAGTTCTTCAAATTAACTCTTTCAAGTGTGTTGTCTATAATTCTTTTTTAATCAACTTTAGTTCAGTATTACATCACAGTTATTCGTAATGAAATAGATACATTGGCAAATGTCTTTTCAGTCTTGACTGAACTTCATTCAGTATTGATCACATTTCAGTAGACAGTGCCCCTTTGGTCTGTTTTTGGTTAATTTCTCTAAAACAGTTTAAATTATTCCCAAGAGATTAAATGCTTATCTGTAAAACACTCATAGATTCAACTTAAGAGATATTTTAATGCCGTTTTTATGTCACATTTCAAAAGAATGGAAGTTTTTTTTTTTTAAATGTGTTAACCAGATGATAAACATCAGTTGCACTTTTACTTTTAGAATAATGCTGTGTAGGCACTGCATTTGCTAATAGCAATTCAGACCTTAATTTAACCCTAGCTACAAATGATAACATATCTTTACTGCATTTGTTTTTTTTTTTGGCCATTTTGAAGATAACATTCTTGGACATCAACCATTATAATACAACACATTCTCCAAACTAATACCTCTAAAAGGAAGTAGGCACTAGCATCTTGAATCTGTGGATGTTAGTCTCCTCATATGAAAACTTAAGTTTTCCTATAGCATTTAAAACTACATAAAAATATTTTTATAAGTGTTATTGATTCTTCATCCATAAACACATCATTTTAGTTTCATGGATTCATGGAGAAGTGACAGAAACCATTCTGCAGGTCATTCCAAACCAAGCCCATAAACCATATTCAAAAGTTCCCCCTAAACTCAGGGAGTGCAACATAAGGTAGAACTGGAAGAATTTGAGGCTGCCCATCAAATTATCTTGGTTTTCCTTGAAGCTGGCAAGGGCGCTGCTTTGCTTTTCAATTTAGTGGAAGTTTGTTTTAGAGCTGGAAGATACTTTAGGAAATGGATCCATTACAACAATGGGTCTTATTTATCTGTTGAGGAAGGTTTAATTCACATATCCAAGTCCTGGAAGAACCATTTGTTATTTGAAGGCTAGATATGGATTCCCATGGAGGATTCTATCAGAGACAAAGTTCACAACAAGGGCTACCTGCCTGTCCTGATAGCTAAGGTTTTTGAGGCTATTAATTGTTTTAGTTAGGTATCTCTGAGCTCTTTCAATACAATACTTAACAAAAGGAACATTACGTTTAATAATAGGTTTGATGATATATGAGTAAAGGGGAATTAAGACTTCTTTAGATGTAGAGGAGCTGCCTTGGAAATAAAATGAGCCATATAGGTGGTTTTCCTTGGGGACTGTGTGAACACTTCAATATAGAAGTGGTTGAGACACATTGGAAACATGAACTGCAAATCATTATAGAGAATGATAGATTTTACTACATGGGATCACCCATTACCGACAGTTCAAAAAAAAAAAACAGATGTGAGAAAACCAGATATAGTAGTCCATGAAAAAAAGTAGTACTAATTATTTTATTTATTTATTTTACATTTGTTTACCGGGAAAGTCCGACTGAATACAGTTCCTTTTTCAGCAGATGCCCAGAGAGAAAAGCTCCAGATTTACAACAGGACAATTGTACAAAATATCATAGAAAATATCAAAACATTACAACAGAGAAGTAACACATAGATAGAGTGTAATACATCAATTTTACATATCTAGACTAAGGATTATACACATTTCTAACAATAGAGGATAGCACTATGTCTATTTATCAAATACTTTATGTAGGTTCATAATTATGGAGAGATAACACAGGCAAGTAATACTATATTATCAGGGATGGATAATAAAGAGAAAATGGACCAGTTACTAACTGAAAAATGTTGCTGGAGGCTTTAAGGGCAGAGATTGAGTCAGACTAATTATTGTGAAGTAAAGGATGGTGTGCAGAAGATAAGAACAATAGGGAGGAGGGGATAGAGGAGTCGGATAGCGAGGGGGATCATTAATCATTTATCAGTTCAATCAATGTTCAATTAATCATTGAAATAGGTACACCTAGTGATTATAGTGTCTTGTATACAGAGAGACATAGAGTCATAAAATATCCGGATTTGCAAGCAGAAAAGAGAACTGTGGAATAAAGATACTCAGACGATTCTAATAGTAGTAGCAGCAATGAGTCTTTAAAAAAAGAATTTATGGCTCTACTTAGATGTGCTACCAATACACGTAACCCATATAAATTACAAAGACAATTTTGGACACATTGTGGGTGTTAAGAAGAGCATTCTTGGCTAAGATCAAAGACTAAAACAGCACTGAATTCATGAACTGTAATCATACCCTGACTTAGGAATGGAGTTCATATCTATCATGGTATCAGAAGCTTAAAAGACTTGGATAAATTAAACTGTGACTTTCTGAACTACTGTGGAGATGTAATGGTCAAAATATAATAAAGTGTCAGCAAGAGTTCCTAGATCCTTTGTGACTGATTGGAGAGGTCTTTCTCCTACATGGTTTGAGAAAATGTTTTATTTACCAAAATGAAGCATACTATAATAGCTTGCATTTAGTTTGAGACCATTGTCCTTGCACCAGTTTTTACAATAGTCTAAACCACTGTGGAGGATTTATGAGTCAGTGGAAGATCATATTTCCAGCTGACTGGAAACTTAGATTATCTATACCAGTAGTGTTGGCTTGATGCTTTGAGAAATAGATGCAAAATAGTAGAAGGCCATACAATGAGATATATGGTATACTTCTAATAACTTTTAATTTTTTTAATTTTTAGTTTTAGAAGTGTTCTTCATGACTTTTACCATTTAGTTTCAGTTACCATTTAGTTTCAGTTAGTCAACCAGTTAGGTATTCCACAATTCAACACAAGGATGTATATTTTCATTCACAAGTCTGTGAATATTTTCACATGGGAAATAGTGTCAAAAGACTTGTCCAAGTCCAGATATGTGGTACGCACTGTGTAATCAGTATCTGCTGCTTTGGTGAAAATTTCAGACATTAATGAGGTTAATGAGGCAGGACCTTCCTTTAACAGAGACAAATTGACGAGAATCTAAGGCTAAGAGATTTAAACGTCCCAAATTAATGAACTTTGACATAATACATTCTATAACTATATATATATATATATATATATATATATATATATATATATATATATATATATATATATATATATATATATATATATATATATATATATATATATATATATATATATATATATATATATATAATGCTTGTAAGACAAATGAGTCTATAGTTACCAGGGTACATGGTTGGGTCACCCTAGAGTAATGACATTGCGATGATAATTTGATGTAGAGAGGGTTAGATTAAAGATGTTAAGTAAGGGTTTAGACAGTCCATATTTGATAATGATGATTAGATAACATGAACCATGGATGAGGTATTTTTTGCTTGTCAGATGACTAAGAGGATATGCTCCATAGTAATTAAGGGTAGTGACCGGGAATGTGTACTTTGTGGAAAAGTTATTTGGACAAAATTTGGACTAAATTTGTGGAAAAGTTATTTGGACTAAATTAGCTGTCTAGGATATTACCTATTTCCTTTTAGATCAGAGTGATCAGCATTATTGTGGAATAGCTCTACACTTTGTTGGGTGTTAGTTCTTAACTTCCTGACATACTGTAGGTAAAGAAGGATTTCTAGATATTTTTAATTTTAGTGGCTATTTTACGCCTTTAGGTACTGACCTGGGCTAGCTGGTTGATGATTTTTTCTCTTCTCATAGCTTTCTCCAAGTCCTGGTTCATAGCCTCCCCACTCTCTTGTTCTTCTAAGATAATTCTATTGTAAGTTTCCTAGCCCTGTCAAACCTATTTTCTCACAGCTTTCTCCAAGCCCTGGCTCTTAGCCCCCCCCCCCCCATTCTCTCAGTCTCCTAACATAATCTTATTGTAAGCTTCCCAGGTCTGTCAATCCTGTTTATTCCCTCCCTCTTCATCTTGAGAGTTTTACTTATTCCTCCCCTGAGCTGTGTTACCATCTTTAAATACTAGAAACCTCTGCCTGACTACACTGTGTTTCTCTCTGTGGTGCAAGTGGAATTTTGTTGCACCAGTATGAGTTAATTCTCAAGACAATTGACAATAACTTTATTGCATTTCAATGGTCATTGGTTACAGTGTTATTTGAATGTTATTTCAATTTCATTTATAAAGGCTTGTTAACATTCTATTAACTGACTCTGAAGATGCCCTAGTTGGGTGAAAGTGCTAAGTCATTTTACGTGTATCTGTTATCAGCTATTTGAAGCTGTTGGTGATTTTACTCTGCATCACCAGTGATTTTCTTTTTACAAGACCCCATATCTACCTCTAACAATAACCCACCCAATGCTCCTTTCTCACTACAACCAGTACCTACATTCCTAAGTCTAAAATTGCTAACCAAACTAAGCCCAACTCACTCTCCACTGATAACTTACCACCTGAATGCTTACAACTTGCTGCCAAAGCTATAGCTTACCCTGTACGTTTTCTTATTAATCGTTCCATCTCTGACATACACAAAGGTGGTAATGCACATGATCTCTCAAACTGCCAGTTAATCTTCATTCTCTCCCTGCTATCAAAAATGCTATAAAAATGCATACAATCCCAACTACTAAATCACCTCATTAACAACCTCCTAGCTCCCACTCAACGTGGATTCAGCCCTGGATGTAGCACATTTAACGATGCTGTGAATAAAGCTCTTGATGCTGGCCTATCAACTTCAGTACTCCTGTTAGACCTATCAAAGGCTTCTGACACACTATCATACCCTAAGTTATTACAATATTTAGAAAAACTTGGATGCTCTCTAAGGGTACCTAAATTATAGATAACAATCGGTTAGATGGCAAAACCAACAATCAGAGTATCTGGAAAATAACACAGGAGTCCCACAAGGGTCCATTTTAGGACCACTACTGTAATATATTCATTAATGATCTTAATAAAGCCTCCCAACAAAGCATATCAATTCAATATGTGGATGACTCAATTATCATCTTATCCTTCAACAATTTCGTTAACCTCCAGAAGATCACCCAAGATGCATTCACATCCATAGAAACCTGGCTAAATGACACTCAAATTAAGGCTAACCCCCAAAAAAACTAAATTTTTACTATTTTCATCAAATCCTCCAGCTGCAGAATTCAAGATTTTTCACATAACAATACATAAATAGATCAGGTGCTATCTGCAAAACTTTTAGGAATCACTATTGGTAACAAACTCTTTTGAACAACACATTCTCAATACAGTAAGGAAAACACATTTCAAACTTGGCAAACTATACCAACATAAACTCTACCTAAATAAACAATGATAAAACTTGCAAACACTTTGCTTATCCCATCCCTTTTATATGGAAGCCAGCTTTTCAACAACCTCCATACATCTCTCAGTAATAAGTTGCAGTCTTGCTACTACAAGATAGCAAAATTTGTCTCTAACATGCCCAACCACTCACACAACTGCAAAGCTATCTCAAACCTGTCATGGCTTGAATTTCACAACTATTTCTATTATACTCAGTTAACACTTGCTCATAAGCTAATTTTCAAACCTGATAGCTATCCTGCACTCCAGTCTACACATATACCCCAACTAGAACCCTCCAATCTTCAGAACGGACACTTTTAAATGTAGCTAAACCCAACAAAAGAGCAGGACAATGTCTATATTCCTACAACATTGCCAAACTATGGAATAGCCTCCCCTTATACATTATTTAACTTGACTCCCTAATAACCTTTAAAGCCGCACTAAAACCCCACTATTTAAATAATGTCAGCTGTACCTGTGAAATACAGTGCAAACCCCCTTAACATCACACACGTAACTACTCAGATCCTATTCTTTAACTCTCTGTTATATTATTCTCTTCCTCCTCTATGTGACTGTTTCTCCTACCTACGATATGTGCAATTTACTAATGATTATGATTACTTTCTTGTGATGTAAATTATGTTATTATGTATCCATACAGTCAACAAGAGTGGAGGAAGATGCACACAGGTGGATTATATCTTATGTAGGAGGGCCAGTTTGAAGGAGATTGGAGACTGTAAAGTGTTGACCAGGGAAAGTGTAGTTAAGCAACATAGGATGGTGGTTTGTAGGATGACGTTGTTGATCAAAAAGAAGAGGAGGAGTGTGAGGGCAGCACCAAGGATCAAATGGTGGAAATTGAAAAAGGGTGATTGTGAGGTGGAGTTCAGGGAAGAGTTAAGACAGGCACTGGGTGGCAGTGAAGAGTTATCAAATAGCTGTGTAACTACAGCAGAGCTAGTAAGGCAGTATGCTAGAAAGGTGCTTGGTATGACATCTGGACAGAGGAAGGACGACAAGGAGACATGGTGGTGGAATGAGGAAGTACAGGAGAGTATACAGAGAAAGAGGTTGGCAAAGAAGAAGTGGGATTGTCAGACAGATGAAGAAAGTAGACAGGAGTATAAGGAGATGAGGTGTATGGCAAAGAGAGAGGTGGCGAAGGCTAAGGACCTGTACCAATTGGCTAGACAGAGGGACCGGGCTAGGAAAGATGTGCAGCAGGTAAAGGTGATAAAGGATAATGAGGGAAACATACTCACAAGTGAGGAGAGTATGTTGAGCAGATGGAAAGAGTACTTTGAGGGGTTGATGAATGAAGAGAATGAGAGGGAGAGAAGGTTGGATAATGTGGGGATATTGAATCATAAAGTGAAATGGATTAGCAAGGAGGAAGTAAGGATAGCAATGACGAGGATGAAGAATGGAAAGGCTGTTGGTCCAGATTACATACTTGTGAAAGCATGGAAGTGTTTAGGTGAAATGGCAGTGGAGTTTCTAACCAGATTGTTTAATGAAATCTTGGAAAGTGAGAGGATGCCTAAGGAATGGAGAAAGTATTTTAGTACCGATTTTTAAGAATAAGGGTGATGTGCAGAGCTGTAGTAACTACAGAGGGATTAAACTGATCAGTCACAGCAGGAAGTTATGAGAAACAGTAGTGGAAGCTAGGTTAAGAAGGGACATGATGATTAGTGATCAGAAGTATGGTTTCATGCCATGAAAGAGCACTACAGATGCGATGTTTGCTCTGAGAGCGCTGATGGAGAAGTACATAGAAGGTCATTGTGTTTTTGTAGACTTAGAGAAAGCATATGACAAGGTGCCTAGAGAGGAGTTGTGGTATTGTATGAGGAAGTCAGGAGTGTCAGAGAAGTATGTAAGAGTTGTACAGGATATGTACGAGGGTAGTGTGACAGTGGTGAGGTCTGCGGTGGGAGTGACGGATATGTTTAAGGTGGAGGTGGGATTACATCAAGGATCAGCTCTCAGCCCTTTCTTATTTGCAATGGTGATGGACAGGAACCACTGACAGAGGATTATAGCTCAGAGAACCATCGTCAGAGGATTACAGCAGAGGGAACTTTTTGCAGAGGATTACAGCAGAGGGAACCATCGTCAGAGGATTACAGCAAAGGGAACCATCATCGGAGGATTACAGGAGAGGGAACTACTGCCAGAGGATTACAATAGAGGGAACCATCGTCAGAGGATTACAGTAGAGTGAACCACAATCAGAGGATTACAGCAGAGGGAATCATCATCAGAGGATTACAGCAGAGGGAACCACTGTCAGAGGATAACAGCAGAGGGAACCATCATCAGGGGATTACAGCAGAAGAAGCCATTGTCAGAGGATTACAGCAGAATTTATTTGATCATCAAGTAAAGGAAGAAAGTTTGCTTTTGAGGAGTCTAAACATGGAGGTATTTGAGGGAAAATATCACAGTTTTACAGGAAAAAAGCAGTAATTTGTGGTATGATTTAACAAAGGAAAATGATACATATGGGGGTATACAAGAGCATTAAAAATAAGATTCATATATTTACGGAATTTGTTTGCAAGAACAAATGTCATAAACATGTCTTAATAGCTTTGTGATTTTGTTGTTTAGATCACAACAGACATGTTTATGAAGTTAATGATTCTAACTGCGGTGGTGGTGCTGCGGTAGTGTTGTCGTCTCACAGTAAGATGCTGTCCCATTCGATTCTCAGCTAGAGCATCTTCTGTGTGGAGACATGCGTGAATGGGCGTACCTTCGTTGAAGGTTGTGTGTCAGGGCCGGCAACTCTGCATGTAAAAATCTACTGCCAATCATTAGTGGGCCGGAGTTCCGCTGTGGCGTCGCCTAACCGGGAAAAGCCGAAAGACACAACAACAACCAAGTTAATGATTCTGCAGATATTACAGGCTTGAAATACTACTCACAAGCTATCCCAGCTCTCATTACCCCTAGAATCAAACTCTACAGCTCTACACATTCATTTTTCTCTCTGGTACCTAGCCTTTGGCAAGTTCTCCCCATTGACCTAAAGAAAATCAGCCTTTACTCCAAATTCAGAATGAAACTTATATTGCACCTCTTTATCCAGTGAAATGTTCTTGCTTCATCATAGTACATATCACCTAACACACTCTCCATAGCTTTTTCAACTTCTTCTCTTCACTCACACAACTTCAGAAGGTTGACCCACTTTACAAACAAATGTATATATAATACATTTCTCTCTGTTTTTTTGCTGGATTGTACATATACAGCTTTTCTGTATAATTAACATGAACTATTCTGTTTTTATTTACATTTCTGTCTTTTTTTGTTTGTGAAATGTTTTGTATTGCACCCAGGCTGAGCTAAAATTGGTTAGTACTGATTAATGTACCATCCTAGTAAACTACAGAAATATAAATAAATAAATCAATAAATAAACAAGTGCCCTGTTTTTGAAACTGTTTGAAATTTTCTAGTATAATATGTCATAGCACTAGCAAAAAGATCATAACTGGGAATTTTAGATGTAAAGACAAATAGACAACTTTATTTTGGTAATGTCTCAGAGCATATCAGTCTAAATGTCTGCCATGAAGATATGCATCTATCCACACACATGCAATATACATTTTATATATAAATAGATAGAAAGATAGATAGATGTTCAGTTGCATACTCTGAAGTTAAATTATATAGAGCTGAAGGCTTGAAAAACCTGCCCTCAGTACTTACATATAAAGGGTAATTTGGAATACCATCTTTGACAGTTTGCAGTAAATACTTTAAAGAATCATAACTAGATACTCCAGTACATAATGCACCCAATGGCTAGCATTTCACCTTTAATGATTTCAATGTAATGCAAAAAGATAATTTGGATTGATGGTATTGCAAATATCAGTTCAAGGAGATTCAATAGTGGCATCTTGCCACTGACAGAAAAGGTCAGTATTCTGAAGAAATCCATACTTATGATGTTGTATAGATATATTTGAGCATGTTCTGCATTCTCTCTCTCTCTCTCTCTCTCTCCCCTGATCAGCAGTTATATACCCACCCCTAATAAAATACTTGTATACTTGGCCCTAATGAAATCCAAGTGAAAGGTATCAGAACCATGACAATAAAATGGTTGTGTATACCTTTGCCAGTCATTCTTTGACAGTCTACAGCATAGGTTTTAAGTATGTATATGCAGCTAGGCAGGTATAAGCATCAACTAAGACTGACATTCTGCTTTTAGTGACTTACACACACAGTAATTTTAACAAAAAAAATCCATTGGTGGTCTTATGATCGAGATTAAAGGTTATGAGACCTGTGACTTTACTCTTTTTAAAAATAATTCCAGTATTGTAGATTGTGTAGCCACGGCAATGAAGAGAACATTGGAGAAGATTACAATTGTTGGAATGTATAGATCTCCAAAGCCACGCGCTGATGACCTAAAAATACACACATGTATTGCATGAAACACAGGAAGGAAAAATGAGAATAGGTTGGGACATGAAGTTACCAGAGACAGAGTAAAATAATATTGATTTTACAACAAATAGTAAAGAAATTATTTACAATATGTGTACAGGAACAACAACTGTTACAGATTATAAACGGACTTATTAGGGAATAGAACAGACTTGGGATTGTTTGTGTTCTTAAGGAGACAATTGTTACTTCATGTCAAGTTTTGAAACTTTTGATGTGCAGTGATCATGGAATTCTAAACGTTAAATGGCTACTACATCATTCTGCCAAGCTGAAATCTAAACCAATCTGCAGATGATTAAAAACAGACTATATGAAAGGAAAGCAGGCAAATATAAAACAAATAAAAAAAATTGCAACAATGTGCAGTGGAAAGAAGATAGAAAGAATGAATTGTGGAAATGGCTAAATTGTAAGAGAAAAAAAAAATAATAACATCAGGATCTATACATACAAGATAAGGAGGGTATGTTCTCATTAGTGCAAGATGCATAACTAAGATGAGAGATAAAAAGTATAAAAACTTGAATTGAAGTTGAAAAATAAATTTGAAAACTAAAACAAACCAGACATGAAATTGGATGTGGAGAAGGAAACAAATGAAGAAAAAATATATGAAGCAATTGTGCATAGTTGCTAGACTATACACACACACACACACACACACACACACACACACACACACACACACACACACATATGTGTGTGTGTGTGTGTGTGTGTGTGTGTAAATATGTAGATCTATATGCCATAGGAGTAAAGATATGCAGATAAACTGTGTGTGTATTCTAAATTTTATTATCAAATACAATGGATGTAGATAAGGGTTAGACAATTTTACAAACGGTGCATAATTTATGCTTGTAAGATGCAGGTAACTTCAGATACTGAACTTAGAATATGTTGAAATAGCATTATGCAAACTGGACCATTACAAAGCACAGAGAGGCTAGAGAATTTGCAACAATGACCTCAGGAAACTTCAGTGTGAACTGTGCCATTGCATCTGTTATTACCTAAATCATTCAAGACTGGAGACATGAACTTGTTAAACCCATCTTTAGAGGAAAGGGGGACAAGAATCATATATATATATATATATATATATATATATATATATATATATATATATATATATATATATATATATATATTGTGGAACAATAATGAAGAATGTTACTTTGGATAAATTATTGTCAGAATCTGAAAGATTGGGGCTTGAAACCACATATATTTATGCATATGCTGAAAACAGATCTACAACTTCATGTACCTTAATGTTCTATAATATAATAACAACTGTGCATAAAAAGTGTGTTGTGATGCAATGTAGTCCATCTACACTTTGATGGGGTCATACACAAAGCACTGATCAATAATAGGACAACTGGGTATTAATGTAATCTCAATAAGATGGATCACTAAATGGCTAACAAATAGGACAGGACAAGTATCATATTGAGCAGGTGAAACTTTAGGTTACAGTCTGTCCTTGGCTTATACTTGTCAGGGTTATACCTTTCTGAATTATGTTTTTGATAAGAGGTACTCTAAAATCCGGATGACTTGGAAATTGAGAAAACTGATTACATGTGCTGTGGACAGAGTATGTCTGCAAATGAACTTGACTAAATTGGCTAGCTGGGCACAAGATAAAAATGTTAATAAATACATCAAATACCAAGAGTGTGAAATTTGGAAGATGTACATTGAAGTGTAAATATGTAATACAGCATACAGCGGAAACTGTGGATTAATTTAAGGATCTTGCTATATGCATGGATCCAGCTCTGATTTTCTTCTGATCATATTAACCAATTGGTTAAAAATAGTTACAAAACTATAGACTGTTTAAAAAGATTTATAAAGTTGAGGAAACCAGAAATCGTCTGTAAATTACATTAGACTGAAAATAGAGTATATAATAATCATAGGGAAACCTAATAAGAAAACTAGCATGAGTAAATTGCAGAGTACAACAGAAATATACCAAGGGAATCCATGGATGAGAGAGTTTAAATTATTTTGAAAGAATAAATAATTGAATATTTACTGGTGCAAAACCAAAAAAGAGAGACCAGCAGCTGCAGCATCAGTTTCCTTTAATTAGCTGGCAATAAAAACTCCATAACCATGTAACACAGAATGGTTTCGGCATAAAGACTTCTATGTCTTCCTCAGTGTAAAAGTGTTAACATCAAGCATTTCCAATATATATCTTAATCCAAATCACATGATCCAATTAAAGATGCTCATTTAATCCTGGGTGAAACAATCCCCCTAATTTAATAATCCACTTTTTCTCTTTCTGGTTCAAAATATGATGCCAGTCAACCTTATTAGATCTGTGTGCTGTAATTTTATCAATAATGATAAAATTAAAGGAGGCAGCTGTATGTGGTAATGTATGTTTATATAAGGCATTTGTGGTTTTCTTGTGTCTAATATCACAAATATGTTCCCCCATCGGAAACTTCATGGGACGTGAAGTTTGCCCTACATAGAATGCTGAACAATGGCATGTGGCTAAATAAATTACCCAGTCTGACTGACAGCATAAAAAGTAATGTCAAAAACATGACCAGTGTTGTTACTCCTAAAGGTTTTGGATTTAGTCATTTTAGAGCAATAGGAACAGTGGCCACAGGGAAAGCAAACTGATCAGTTGATCCCCCAGTAAGGTAGTTTGTGTTAGGGACATATCAGATGACATGTGATGTTTATAGTGATTGAAATAAGAACCCAAATTCTTGCCTTTTCTGAAAAAAAAAGAACATGTGGCAGGTAAAATGCCAGACAATGTGTGGTCAGCCAGCAACATATTCCAGTGGCGTCGAACACTTTGCATGAATTAATATTTCTACCATATGTGGTTACAAATCTAATGGGAGAATTATCCTGATCAGTTTTAACTTTATATTGAAGGAGATCAGCCCTGGCCAAATGGTCAACAGTGTTAGAAGCCCGGTATATGTAACCAGCTTGATAGCCCCTGTTTTTGAATTTAGAGATGAGATCTTGTTTATAATGCTCATATGAATGTTCATCAGAACAGATACATTTACCTTGTATAAACTGGGACTTAGAAATATTATTGCAGACATGAGTAGGATGATAGCTGGTTGCGTGGAGGAGAGAAGTGTATTGGGGAAATTTGTGGTGTACATGAGTGGAGAGTGTTATCAAGATTTCTCACAACTATAACATCCAAGAAGATAATGTTATTTGGATCATAATTCACCGTAAATTCAATTCCTCATTTATTTCCACCACTGGAATATGTTGCTGGCTGACCACACATTGTCTGGCATTTTACCAGCCACATTTTCTTTTTCTTTCAGAAAAGGCAAGAATTTGGGTTCTTATTTCAATCACTATAAACATCACACATCATCTGATATGTCCCTAACACAAACTACCTTACTGGGGGATTGGCTGATTGGTTGCTTTCCCTGTGACCACTGTTCCTATTGCTCTAAAAATTACTAAATCCAAAACTTTTAGCAGCAGCAACACTGGTCTTGTTTTTGACATTACCTTTTATGCTGTCAGTCAGACTGGGTAATTTATTTAGCCACATGTCATTGTTCAGCATTCTATGTAGGGCAAACTTCCCGACCCATGAAGTTTCGGATGTGGGAACATTTTTGTGATATTAGACACAAGGAAAACACGAATGCCTTATATAAACATACATTAACAAATCCAGCTGCCTCCCTTAATTTTATCATTATTGATAAAATTACAGCACACAGATCTAATAAGGTTGGCTGGCATCACATTTTGAACCAGAAAGAGAAAAAGTGGATTATTAAATTAGCAGGACCATTTCATCCAGGATTAAACAAGCATCTTTAAATGGATCATGTGATTTGGATTAAGATATATATTGGAAATGCTTGATG
>NC_056732.1:1610201502-1610209002 GCF_019279795.1 Protopterus annectens | reverse complement strand
TGTGGTTTATGTAGTATGTATTTGGCCCCATGAGTGAAGGGAATATGCATGCTTGTCGAGAAACAAATCTAAAGACAGTTGTAGTAAATAGTATGTTAATACACAGTTCTGAGATTGCTCGTTCTTTACTTGTCAATACATGCATATTTATTTTTCTCAGTGAATCTATCAACCATATTTTGGTAATTTTGGTTAACAACTTCACTATCACATTCTGAAACTTCTTTAATGTATTGTTTTCTGTTAGGCTGCTTCAATTACTTTTTTTTTTCTCTGCAGTTTATTTACCACAATTTGATAAAAATAAGTATTTCCTTCTCTTATCATAACTTTTTGTCACTAAGTATATCCTGTGTTATTAATGTGTTTCTTTGTGTGACCCTACTTTTTAAAAATACCATTGTTAAATTATCACTTGTGGCAGAGGCAAAACATAAATAACTGTGTGACCCTACTTGTCACAAAACCTAAGTAGTGCTCATGTCTTGAGTATACAGAGCTCTCCTGTTCTGATGATTATGTTCTTAGGCTACATTTCTATCAAGTAGGTCAACAGAGGAACCACTGTATTAAACACATCTCATATTCAAAATGGAAAAAGTGATTGTAAGCTCTTCAAACAGGGGAGTTCACTATACCTCAGTGATGGATATGTTAGTGGGTTTAAAGAGTGATTGTGAAAGTACTGGCATTTTGTGACATGTGTTCTTTAAAAACTGACATCCTACATACACTAGATCTACCTATGATTTACTATTCTAAGAAAAGTCGGTTATTTCATTTTTTTAGTTCATTTGCATCCAGATTACTAATATCAAAATATGCTTGCTTCCTATTTTTAATTTCCGTGCGTGATGACTAAAAAATAAAAGAGTCATGCATACTCTTCTAAAGTACATAAAGGCTAAACTGCATTTAAATTGCTGATCATGCTTTTATGCTTTACTAGTACAACATATAAGAGGTTCTTATCTCTTGTGTAATCTTTAGCTGTCTGAGTATGTTGTGTGGTACTTCAGTTGATGTTAGAGTTGTTGAAATCTTCCAGTATAATAGTGGTATCATCTCTAATATAATCTATATGTTAAAGAAATACTTTGTGTTCATTTGTGTCAAACTTTGGAATCCTGTAAACAACCACTATCCTACATCAACCTCAAGGATATACAAATTACAGAATCATCCTCAGAAGTTCTGCTTCCTGTGGTTTTATTCCTGGATAGGAGGAAAGTGTTTCCTGAATAATAACATAACTCCACCCCCATATCTTCTTTCTTTTCCATTGACATACTTCTTGAAAACTTTAAATTCTAGAGTATTTATATTCCAGGTTTTGGTTATTATTATCCCTGTTTAAGGTAATGCTCAGGTTTTTCCCTTTTCTTTTTTAAACCATGATCATATGCACAGTAAAACATTATATACTTTGGTGTTTCAGTCATTTCTGTTATTGCAACTAATTTGTCTTTCTGTTGCAATATTTCTAAAAATATATAATGTTTTATCTTTTAATAAAATTGTCAGGATTTTGATACCCTTTCTACTTAAATTGCAATTGTCACTGGAGAAAAAAAATAGTCTAGCAAAATTAATTATTTTCACTAAAAGAATGACCTAAAACAATGAGTGAGAAGGTCACTTAAAAAACAATCAGTAAAACAAAAATGAAAACTCCAGCAAAGCTAGAACTTCCACTGAGTGACCTCCCAAACCTCTTGCATCAGAGGCACATGGGATATATGCAAATGAACCTTCACACCTGATGTTCATAAGGTTCATTTACTACTAAAATAATGACCTGGAAACTTTTTAGGTAACTCTGCATTTGCAACCAAGTATTGAACAGTTTTGCTTTACTGAAAGCATAATCATTAAACATATGCTATGGAGGATTCTGCAAAATATATATCACAGTGTTATTCTCCCTGCAAGGTTTTATTAGTTTTATAGAACATTTTTCATGCATAGTAGAGGAACTTTCAGCAGATTATTCACTTCAGCTATCATGCATATTTTGGTGCAATTGCATGATTTTGTAATTAACTTTTTGAATAATGATGCCAGTTCTTCTAACTGCATTTTCATTAAAATGGCTGCAGTTATACTTCATTGTTTCTCATTGGTAATACTCTGGCCTGATGATACACCTGAGAGTCACCAATCATTGATATCTTTTCATTTTCCTTTATCATTCTACTTCATTTAGTTTTATTCTTTAACAGACATGCTAAATATATTCTTGCATTTTATGTACTGTTGATGCATTTAGATTGATGTCACTTGATCTGAAGTAGTTTACTTCATTTGATCTTCAACCTGTGGGTTATGGATCTGTATCAGATCCGAGCCGACAACTTTTACTAGCATCAGCTCCAAGCTCCAAACTCCTCCCCTTACCCATAATGCACCTCTATTACCTTCCATCCCCAGATCTTGTTTGCTGTGAATAGCTTTGCATCGTGTCTCTTGAGCTCCAAGTTAGTCAGTGGGTTAAAACCTTTGTATCTCTTTTTCTACAGTTTTTTGTTAGTGTTAGTATAGGTCCTTTTTCACCTCCCCTCACTTGGTGCGTTGAGTTTTAGTGTTTTAGGATAGTTAGAGTTGTTTGTACTGTTGTGTAGATTGTAGCTCCCCCCCTCAGTGTTTTCTCTGTACAAGTGTGGTGAGTGGGTGTGAGTGTGTCAGTTTAGAAAGAATTTTTTTCCTTTTTGTTCTCAGGTTCTTTCTACTCAGGCTGTATGGCTGAAAAGCTTGTTTTCAAGCATTGCACAGTGTGGCCATAAGTTATCTCCAGCGGATGGCCACACTCTGTGTTTTGTGCTTGGGCATTGCCCACTTGATTGTGGACTGCAGCATATGTGTGGGCTTCATCCCTCACACCCTTAAAGATAGGAAGGCCAAGTTGGCCCTCAAAGGCCTTCTTCCCCCTTCAGACTCTATATCCTCATCTCCGGCTTTGGTCACAGAGGCTGCTGTGACCGCCTCACCCTCCTCTCTTTCTCTGGCTTCTCCTCACTCCCAGGCTGGGACTCAACCTCCTGTACCAAAGCCTGTGGTAGCAGAGCAGAAAAGAGGTAGAGAGAAGGAGAGAAAGAGAGTCAAAGGCGATGGAAAAGAGAAAGAGGTCTCTGGACCTCACTTCGCCTACTAAGATGCCAGGGATCCATGACTCCCCTCGGCTCCAATCTCTGAGGTTCTCCTTGGAGCCAGAGGAGACATATCCAGCCTCTCAGACCTCAGTGCCCCGACCCACCAGGTCGGAGTCCGTGGCCTCGTTGCAGTCCACCCAGTCCTTGTCTGACATGGATCTGGATAAAATGATGAGGCGATTTATCCATACGCAGAACCAGATGGGGATCTTGCCAGCCCCCCCCCCTCCCTTAGAGGGGAGAGCTTGCTTCCCTTTTTCCAACCTATATCTCCTTTTCTGATCCAACCTTCAGGTTCGGAGTATTTGGATCCGAGGTTGGCTTTGGTCATGGGGTCAGCGCTGACGGTACCTGCTTCCTTGATGCAGACAGCTGCCTGGAGTGTTTCAGATCCGACCAGTTCAGATCTGAGCCGCACCCAGGGATGGAACTTTGGTGTCGGATCTGAGGGAGTGGAACCTTTTTCTTCAGCTCTGACTTTGTTGGACCAGGTTCCCTCCCTCAGTGTTCCGTCCACCTCAGGCCTGGCTCAGATTCTCTCGCTGGACCTGGGGAGACCAGCCTCCTTATTGGTTTCTCAAGAGGTTCACTCTCCTTTGGCATTCAACATGGTAAAAAGGGTTCTCTGCTGGATCAAGATCCCTGACTGCCAGCTCGGACCCCTCCCCAGACCCCTTCAGCTCTGTCTACAGTCCCCATCATTTTACCAGAGGGACAGCCCATGCTCAAAGAGCCCCAGACAATTCCCCCCAGCCCAAGCCACAGTGACCACAGATGCCTCCCAACATGGGTGGGGGGCATTGTTCAGGTAGGACAGTCCAAGGCCTGTGGTCCTTCATAGAAACCAGCTTGCAAATAAATGTCCTAGAGATGAGGGTGGTCCTTTTAGTGTTGCAAGCCCTTCATGCCTTTCTTCCTCTGGGGATGATTGCTATTCAGTCAGACAACATGTCAGTGGTCTGGTATAACAACAAACAGGGAGGGACCAGATCTTACCCCCTTTGTCACGAGGCCATGAGAGTGTGGGAATGGGCGATCTCCACCGGTCACATTCTCATCACAATGCACATTCTGAGATGGTCCAACATCCTAGTGGACAGGCTAAGTCGGACCATTCTGATGCCTTACGAGTGGTCTCTGAATCAGTCAGTAAAGGAACAGATCTTCAGCGAGTGGAGTCAACCTTGCTGCAATCTCTTCCCATCTCCTTTCAACGCAAAGTGCAGCAAGTTTTTTGCTCTGAACCCCCTGCCAGGGGAGTCCCCCAGAAATGTGTATTATGGGTAAGGGGAGGAGTTTGGAGCTTGGAGCTGATGCTAGTAAAAATTTCTGGCTCGGATCCGATATGGATCTGTAACCCACAGGTTGAAGACAAATGAAGTACAACTACTCAGATGGAACATTATGGTGAGTACATAACTTCTTTTTTTCTTCTTACCCCAGTACAGATTTTTGCTATTTTACTAGGGAGCCCATTTCTTGACCTTTCTTTGTTTTTTTTTTTTTAAGGAAGTCTGCACCCCCCCCCCCCCACGCGCACACACACACACACTTCTTTTCTATTTCTCTTTGGCAATTTCTTATCATATTTTTAGCCTTTTTTAACTCCATCCCAGAATTTGATTTTCCTACATCTTTTCCATATATTCCCTGGCTACCATTTCCTGTTATTTCTGTTACAGGGACTCTTTGCTGTTATTTCTAACAGCTAACCGTTAAGTGTACTAATCCCTCCAAAGATTATTTTTTCTTTGTACTAGCTCATATGCTCTGCATATGTTCCAGTTTTGAGTTTACTGCCATTGTAACTGGCTGCTGAATTGTTTCAATATTCCAAGAGTCACAGACAAGTAAATGATTCTTTACTTCCTGAATAATAACTGTGGGGGGGTATGTCACCCATTGGACACATTACAATGGACAGTTCTACTAGACACTACTAAGTAAAGATTACCATAACCACAACAATGAGGCGGATGAAATGCGCACATCTATGCAGCTTTGTAATTCCTGCAGTTATGAAAATCATCAATGTGCACAATTTTTAAAAATGGTAGCTTTGGCGGTAGAATTCAAAACTTCATGTATAAACTTGTCTGACTTAGTATATCAGTGCTGTGAAATATGCATTATAAGATGTACTTTCCATGACTTACTGACAGTAGGGAATATTATGTTGCTCATATGTTATTATACAGTTGTTAATGGCCCATATGTATGAGCGCAAGATGAGAGCAGCAAAGAAGGGAAATAGCCAGTATGCAGACACCCCAACAATGTCTTTATGCCTTTATAAATATTATACGTATTTGCATATGTAATGCTAACATCTCACAAAGTAGCTCCAGCAACAGGAAGCAAGGTGTCAATCACAAGATGATATGATTTACTGTTTGTCTGCACAACAAAACAGTGTATGGAAGATACACAGTACCTTAGGTATTGAAGACTCTCTGTAAAAGCTCTGAAAAATTACACATTTGATGTGTTTGCTTTAAGAAAGCTTGAATGGACTTGTCAGCAAGAGTACAGATACATACTCATACATGCATGAGATGGTAAATAGAAATGATACAAAATGGAGGTAGGTCATGTGCACACATCCTGAGCTGCATACCTTTCTGCAGTTATACATATGAACTATGTTGTGTATTAGTATATCAGTATCTCAACAATAGCAATGTCAGCATTAGAAAGCAAGGAGGTATGAGGAAATGGACATGATTTAGTGTACATGGACAATGACACCATCACTGTGAGATGTGAACAGCTTTAGTTATGGAAATCGGGTTTCAGGTAATTGGGAAAATTAAGAAATATTTCCATATTTTTATTAATAATACAAACGTGTATTATGTTATTGTCATGGTGAGGACTCTGTGCATGCAGTGGTTGTTAGGTAAGATGTAAAAGAAGTTGTGTAAAATAAAAATATCGAACAAACAACCAAAACTAAAGTCAGAGTCAAGGTGTAGTGGTAAAATCAAAACCTCAAGAAGACAAGAACAAAATCAGTGGCAACCTATGTAAAATTTGTAGCAGTTTAATAATCCAAAAAGGCAAAACTTTCAGGTAACAAGCACCCTTCCTCAGTGCTAGAAACATCAATCTAAAATAACATTCCTTTTATAGTATTCATTCATCCAAACAGCCAATGAAACAATTATAAAATTAAAACATTTGATATCTTAAAGTGCCAATGCATAATAAATTACTATAAAAAAGAAAAAAAAAAAAAAAAAAATATATATATATATATATATATATATATATATATATATCAATTAAATAAATACAGACATATATGTGAAACAATTGATGACATCTATGATATAAAACAACATATACCTCATACAAATCTACGCAATTTACCTAACCAAAACCAGTTTAACAAAAAAAGCCTACAAGGGCCCTATATAACTGCTTACTTTTCTTTTAAGATAGGCTTAATGGACACTGATTAATACCTGGTAGGAGGTCAGCCTGTAGCCGCAAAATCCAATTGTATTCCGTACCCTCCAATTTGGTGTTAATATCACCTCTTCTTACTGAGTTTGAAAAAAGTCAATAACCCTAAACCTAAAATAATGTGTACTATTTTCAGAGACATGTTTAGCAAGAGAATTGCTCATCACCTGCCTTCTAATATCAGTTATGTTCAATAAGTCTGTCTTTTAAACATTGTATAGATTTTCCCACGTAAAAACGTGTGCATTTTGCACATGTGGCAAGATACATTATATTGGTGGTATTGCATGTATCATAACACTTAAAAGTGTAAGTAGTGCCAGTAGAAGGATGTACAAAGATATTATTCTTCTCAGTAAAACTGCAACAGCAACAATTAAGGCACATAAAAGTGCCATGTTTGGTAGTCATATTCTTAATATTTTCTTGCATATCTTTATAACAAAGTCTGTTTTGAAGATTTGGACAATTGTGATAAGTAAACATCGTTTTTCATCAATAATCTGATGTAATTCAGGTAGGGTCCTAAGTATACCCCAGTAATCATAAATGATCTTTCTAACTCCATCATTACATCTACTCTATGTAGTAATATAATGTGGAGTATTAGACTTATTGGTATCAGTATTTTTAGTACCAGTGAATTCACTACACATATCACTGAATTAAGGTTTAGCTATTGAGTTTCTGTTCAGTAGAACATCCTTTTTCACATCGATTAACAGGTCATGCCTATAACCTCTCTGAATAAAGGCATCCATTGTTTAATCCATTTGTTTAACACATTCTATGTCATCCGTATTAAGTCTACTTGTTGTTGTTGTCTTTCGGCTTTTCCCGGTTAGGGGTTGCCACAGCGGAACTCCGGTCCGCTAATGATTGG